>NC_040027.1:17608270-17730894 GCF_000972845.2 Larimichthys crocea
CATGTTTTCTAAGTTACATGTTTTCTAAGTTACAAGTTTTCTAAGTTATATGTTTTCTAAGTTATATGTTTTCTAAGTTACATGTTCTCTAAGTTATATGTTTTCTAAGTTACATGTTTTCTAAGTTACATGTTTTCTAAGTTACAAGTTTTCTAAGTTATATGTTTTCTAAGTTATATGTTTTCTAAGTTACATGTTCTCTAAGTTATATGTTTTCTAAGTTACATGTTTTCTAAGTTACATGTTTTCTAAGTTACAAGTTTTCTAAGTTATATGTTTTCTAAGTTATATGTTTTCTAAGTTACATGTTCTCTAAGTTATATGTTTTCTAAGTTACATGTTTTCTAAGTTACATGTTTTCTAAGTTACAAGTTTTCTAAGTTATATGTTTTCTAAGTTATATGTTTTCTAAGTTACATGTTCTCTAATTTATATGTTTTCTAAGTTACATGTTTTCTAAGTTACATGTTTTCTAAGTTACATGTTTTCCTAAAAGTCCGTGTAGCAGAGAGAGGACGCTGCCTGAGAAGCGAAGCCGCAGGGCGAGAAAAACCCACCGACGTACGAGGAAGCGGATGTTGTTGACGTTTTCCATCGTAACGGCATCCGGTTCGTGAAGGCAGGGTAGCTGAGTGAAACAGCGAGTTTACGGCGAAATTATCCAGTTTGTAACAAGAAGGGCTGACAGAGAGAGCCCCGGCCAGGTCCTCTGGTCAGAGATGGACGTGGTCTTTGTGGATTTGTCTCATATACTCGGTCGTATGCGGTCAACGGCTCGGCTGGCTAGTTAGCACAGCTGGCTAATTAAACCGACAAGTGCTCGGCTTAACTTCGACAGAGAGAGAGAGAGAGAGAGAGAGAGAGAGAGAGAGCTCGAGATAGAGAGAGAGAGAGAGAGAGAGAGAGCTGTCATTAACTCATCTTTACTGTTTACACTTCACACACCGGGATGGTGTGAACAGGAGGCTGCTGCTTTAATTAACGACTTGAGGAGTGAGATTGTTGTTGTTATTATTATGTGGCTGCGTCCTGAGGACTGACGTTGCCTTGATGATTTAAACCTAGAATATAGAGTATTATTGTCATTTTCCCTCATATTTTTAAATCGCATTTGATTTTAGGAAGGCGTTATATTTTTGTGTCCGGGTTTGTTTTCAACAGGTCCGGGTGTAAAGTAAACAACCCTGCTCATAGAGACTCATAGGAGCAACTTTGCACTATAGTTAATGTCTTGGTACATCTCTGTTGTAGGTTACTTGAAATAACAAACATTCCTGCTATCTGTTGAGTTCTGGCTGCAGGTTGCACATTGCACATAGTCTAGGATGATGCTTTCTGCAGGTTTTGATGACTAAGTGGTACAACTTGGAACAAAAGCCACAAAGTGCTTTTAACATGATCTCAGAGGTATAACATAGGTTTATGTTTCGCAGATGTTTTCTTGTTCGTCAGGGCAGTGGTAATGACTCGGTGTTTGCTCAGTGACTGTCTCAGAGCCAAACTGTAGTAGTATAGTGCTGTGATCTTGCCCGGCTACCACAATGTCAGCTGTACTGTTCTTATTGACGCTGCTCGGAGGGTTGTGCAGCCACGGGCACACCATGACGCGGGAGGAGAAGCACAGGCTGAGGTGAGTTGGGAAATACACACTCCCCTGAATAGATGCAGGGTTTCCCCTGTCTCTGTAACTCAAAGGTGGGTTGATTTTGTACACAGTTCTGCCAAAAGACTGTAGTAGTAGTCATCTACTGCACCCGTTGACACGAGTTCCTCCTTACCCTACGGTGTTAACTATATCCATAACCCAACACCCAGAGGACCCTTCTACAGGAAACATTATCTAATGCGGGAACAGATTTCATTTCGGATCCAGAGATCTCTCAGTTTCACCCGGTGTTGCCAGTAAGAGGACGCACAGTGGTTTCACCACTGTAAATTACCAAATGCCACCAAACACATGTGATTTTATGGAGCACACCTGTTTTGATTGCTGTTGTGTAATTAACATAATTATTTTAATAGAAAGAAAAGTATCCATGTCATGTGATCCAGCGACTCAATATCACACCAAATAGATGTCACAGACCTCTTTTTATTGGAGCCTAATGATGAATTTAATAATAAATTTATAGTAAAAACTTTTTTTTTCCAATAGCTTCCATGTCATGTGACCCACCTGTTCGTATCTCTTCACTGGTCACATTGGAAAGCTCTTTTTTCTTCTTCTTCGTTTTTGTCTTCACGTTTTTCCTTCACGCTCTGTGCACTTTTGTGTTTTTCCATCCCGTTTGTTTGTCTGCGATAGCAATTTAAAGTGTTTATATTAAAAATACCAACCGGGCCTTGTTTACCTACGAAGGAAACAGTAATGATATCGGCCTGGTAGAAAAAAGAGGATCAAGTCGGTAAACAAAAAGTGAAATTGCAAATATTATTTTCACTAAAAGAACATGTCGCTGTTTTGTACGCCGTGCATAACACGTATTTTGTCTCAAAAAAAAACCCTGCAGATGTCACGCACGCTCACTTGTGTTTGTGTTTTTCCCCTCACCAAAGGAACCAAGTGGTTGAGATGTTCGACCATGCATATCAGAATTATATGGTAAGTTATCTGTTTTGGTCCTAAGTTGGCTTTTTGCAGACTTCTTGCATGTAAAACATCACGTATGTTTTAAGATCACAGACGTCTAAGCAGACTGAACTGGCCTCCTTAGGGTGGGAAAAGAAGGAACTGAATGTCTAAACATGTAGTTAAAGGTGTGTGTGTGTGTGTGTGTGTGTGCGTGTGCGTGTGCGTGCGTGTGTGTTTTGCAGGACCATGCATACCCAGCAGATGAGCTGATGCCACTAACGTGCAGAGGAAGAGTACGTGGGCTCGAACCCAGTCGAGGTGACATAGATGACGCTCTGGGAAAGTGAGTGCCTTTTGTTCCTTTTTAGATCTGACGTATTACCTGAGCGATGATGACACATTACCGCACCTGGTGGAGCACTTTGTGGAGGCAGACTGTACTCATACTGAATAAACACCGTTGTGCTGGATAACTTTGACGCAAATTAGGACAATCAACACCCTTAGTAAACAGTCTTTGTCTCTCTCTGACAGGTTCTCTCTGACCCTAATAGACACTCTGGATACTCTGGTGGTGAGTATCGTGTGTTTTTCATGTTTGGTTGTCTTACAGTGATTTTCTTTTGCCTTTTTATTTTAAGGCTGTGTTTAAATTCAACAGTGAAGCCACTGGTGAATTAGTTCATTTGAGCACTGTGAAAGAAGAAAATGATCCCACGATTTTGCCTTTTTGCTCTGCGTGTCTTCACCAGAGTTACTAATTAAAAATGAACAAAGCCAATTAAATATTTCTGTGGTCAATCTTCTGCAGTGTCAAACTATGAAATGGTCCTATAATTCAGGCAGATTTTTGTAGTCACGTGTTCCTTCTCATTGCCAGCTTTTGAACAAGACGACCGAGTTCGAGGCTGCAGTGAGGAGAGTGCTGTCGGATGTGAGGCTGGACAACGACATCGTGGTGTCCGTCTTCGAAACCAACATTCGAGTCCTTGGGTGAGATTGGACTTAACACGCATCTGTGGTTAAGATACAACTACTGATACTGTACCACATTGTACACTAAGTGCACTCTCTGATAGGCAGCAAACAGAACTGCTGTCCAAAAGACTGCTGCACTTCATTTTTAATATATATGTTTGCGCGTTCAGAGGTTTGTTGGGAGGGCACTCCATGGCTCTGATGCTGAAGGAGGGAGGTCAACACATGCAGTGGTACCAGGATGAGCTCCTGCATATGGCCAAAGACCTGGGCCTCCGACTGCTGCCAGCCTTCAACACCAGCAGCGGCCTGCCTTATCCCAGGGTGAGACAAATACACATAGAAATGCCTGAATTCAGACCCTGAATACCAGAAACAAACCTCCATGCACTGTGGTCTATTTAGGGTGGAATATTAAACAAGAACTTTATTTGTAATTTTATTCTATGTTGCAAATGAATGTAGTTTAGTCGGTATTGTTTCATGAAGACACGTTTCGACTGTGATTGGAAGACATCTGCTCCTCTACCTGAAATGACCCTTGTAGTTGTATTTGTGAGTTAATTTGTGAAAACAAAGCCAAAACCAAAAACCTTATTTGTTTTTTCAGGGTTGCAGTTTTCCGATTTGCATCGTCTCAGTTTCATTTTCTGCTTCACGGCTCTGCCTGCAGCTGTCACAGCCTTTGAACACAAGCATTTTCATGTCTGACTAGTTTTTATTCAAACCCATAAAAAAAAAAGATTGCATACGTTTTTTGTTTTTTTTCTCTCCTGCTGCTTCACAGGTGAACTTGAAATATGGTGTCAGGGGTCCTGAGACGAGAACAGGCACAGAAACAGACACCTGTACTGCATGTGCAGGAACCATCATCCTGGAGTTTGCTGCCTTAAGTCGCTTCACTGGTGATCCTGTGTTTGAGGTATCGGATAAGAAGTTAACATGTTGTCATTTAGAATTTAGGGAACCTTTTCTTTAAAGCAAATGTCACGTTGTTGGTAAGAATGATCAGCAATCATGGCGTGATGAGTCATAACTATGAACGCATGTTTGCTGTTGTTCAGTAAATTGTTCTAGATAAGGAAGACGTTTGTGCTCGTGGATCTACGCAGATGTTTCTTGCCGATGTGCTGACTCATTTATCTAAATAGTAACATAGATATCATCAGCTATTCCAGCAGCCACACCTAAACGAGTGGCTCATCTTTCTTTGTTCATCTGTAATCCAGGTCACACTTTGTCATTTTATCTTTTTGGCGGTCCTGTTACAGACGCGTTTGACGTCACATGACATATGAAATGTCTTCAGCTCTAAAGGCCTAGATATTTGTGAATGTGAAACCAATGTTGTCCTTTTTCGTCAAGATTTATTTAAATATACAATAAAGTGTAGTGACCCTGTAGCTGCAGGAGCGTAATGAAATATTTGAGTGTTTTAGTATTCATGAAAAAGTTTGATATTTTTCCTACGATATCAGAGTCTGGGACTGGTTAATATCCAGGCAGCAGTAGACTGCTGATCCAGCACAGAGTCAATTACTGTAATCTTTATAACAGTGGACAGCTACTGCTGATTGATTCCGTTACTTTTTTTAAAATCAACGATGCACATTCCTCACACACACAGGCTCACGCCCGGCGAGCCATGGACTTTCTGTGGGAGAAGAGACAGAGAAACAGCAATCTAGTGGGAACCACCATCAACATCCACTCTGGAGAGTGGGTCCGCAGAGGTGAGAGAGGACCTAAGGGGGAGTGGGAGAAAAGGGGGGACAGAAACAAACTGATACCGAACCTAACCTGCCTGTTGAGCTGAATAACTTTTATTGATACTAAAGCACAGCCTTGTTCTATTAGTGCATCGTAGTCTGCTGTTTTCTTATCTATTATCCTAGAGTCTCAGTTTTCATATAGAGCAAACGGGCATGTTGATGGTACAGTTTCATTGTGCCTGCACTCTAAATTTCAGGCACCTACACAAGAGTTCTGTTCCCATCCAGGCTGTATGACAAACTCCTCCACATGGGAGTCGAATATTCTCTGTGTCGATGGGCTCTTGACTTTTTGTTGGAGAGGACACGCGTGTTCAAACTCTCTCTAAGCCCTTAAAGGGCAACCTTGGTAGACACTCATAATAACAGTCTGAGCTTGTGACAAAAACACTTTTAATGGATGTAATTTGACGGTGCTCCCGCAATTGCCTGCAAGGATTATGTTAAAGCCTGTTTCGTGGCTGCCGGCTGCAGGGCTCTCACGCGATACCGGAGCAACTTCAAAAATTGTTGTCCCCATTAGTGACTTTGACACAAGGACACAGGAAAGTAAGGTGCAGATTGAAAAATACCTAAGTTACTATTATATATATATAATGCCTAAGTTAGCACTGGGTGCCCACATAAGTATGTGATATCCTCATTTCTTTAGTCATTATATGCAAATGACTGAACACATTTGTTACCTACGCAACAAATGTGTGATTTGGCAACATATCAGCAGGAGACACTTGGATAAGTGCTGCTAGTCTAGATTACAAAAGATTTAAAGGTCCTCTCTCCCCTAACTACTAACTAACACCCTTTTTAATTTCCTTCCTTTTTCGCAGAAGACTAAGAAACACTGAGACGAGAACATCCAGATTCCAGAATAGCACATATCCCGAAGCTGTCCACCTCCTTAACACTTTAAACATAGCACTGCAGGCCACTTGGCAGGTTAAATAATTGTGCAATAGCAGGAGCACGGTATCTAACGGGTTGTTTGATGTTGCTGCTAATTTTCCCTACAGGTGCGAGCGTTTCATTTACATTTTGAGCTCACGTTGGCAATAAAGTACTGAATGTTGAATTTTGAGTGGAGGAAGAAGTGAGGAGGTGATTGCAGATATGGTGTGATGAGCAGATGGGGGGAAAGAGGACAACAGACAAATAGGCATTCAATCTTTCTGCCTGAATGAGAGAGGGTCTGGTTGGACAGAAGGCTGATGGGAAAGAACTGATCGTTTGTCTATCACCTGATTTCTCTTGTCTCATAAAGTGATGTCTGATTGTGTGTCTTCAGACAGTGGAGTCGGAGCGGGGATTGACTCATACTATGAATACCTGCTAAAGGCCTACATCCTTTTGGGAGATGACCTGTTTCTGCAGCGGTTCAATATTGTGAGTGCACACACACAAAGAGTAACGTGATGCCTCTCGGCCTGCATAATAGCATTTTGTCACAGTGGCTTATTCAACATAAAACAGCATTATATGTTTGTGCATTTCAGGGTGATTCTGTCCGTTCTCGGCGTCAAATAATGATTTTTAAAATTCTGTTCTGTTCTGTCCATCCTCAATCCTCGTCTGTCCCATTTTAGCACTATGCATCGATAATGAAATACATAAGCCAGCCTCCGCTGCTGCTGGACGTCCACATCCACAAACCTTTACTTCCCGCTCGCACCTGGATGGACTCTCTGCTGGCCTTCTTCCCTGGACTGCAGGTCAGATTGGAGTCATGTGAAATTGAAGCTTTTATCTATTTTTGCGGTGTGCCTTTTTTGAGTAACACTGTACATTTTGTCGACGTTCATGGCTCAGGTGTTGAAGGGAGATATCCGTCCCGCCATCGAGACTCATGAGATGTTGTATCAAGTTACAAAGAAACACAACTTCCTCCCAGAGGTAATCCGTCCTCTCTGTGTATCCAACTTGAAATACCACATCGTACCCTTTAACTGTGTCGCAAAAAGTGACATGGTGTCATTTGATCATAGTGCCGAGTAACCCCATATGGCCTTTGTCGCCAGCCACAACCATTTGGAAGTGAACAAGATTGCATTTTATGTGACACGGCAGCATTTTAGATCGGTCTATCTGTTATAATTACAACGCCTGGGATGGTGTGTTGACCTCTTTGTCCTTCTCCGTCTATTCCCAGGCCTTCACTACTGATTTCAGGGTACACTGGGCTCAACATCCCCTAAGGCCTGAGTTTGCAGAGAGCACCTATTTCCTTTACAAGGTAATTTATCAAGGCAGCTTGACATAATGCAGACGTTCTCTTTTCACTGCCAGAGGTAAGGTGTCTATTATCATAAGCCCGCTTTTGACAAATGCTGGCTACTTGCAGTTTCTGACATTTGACCAAAATCTCAAGTTACAGCGGAACTTATTCACAGTATTTCAGAAACACTGTCTCCATTTCTGCTGTTTCAGAAGCCTCCAGCATACAGACCGCTAATTAGTGCTCATAATTATTACTTTGCCTTTGGCATCCTTGCAGAAATTTATGAAGGAACATAATATTATAAAACACTGAGATCGTTTGAGGAATGAAGGTTATATCTTTGTGTCTGACCGGATTTCACTGCAGCCTTCTTCATAGTTAATTCACTTTAGTCTGTCATGATCACACTACAGTCCTCTCATCCTTCCACCCGTAGGCCACAGGAGACCCTTATTACCTGGAGGCAGGTCGCACCATCCTGGACAACCTCAACCGCTTTGCTCGTGTACCCTGCGGCTTCGCCGCAATGAAGGACGTACGCACTGGAAGCCATGAGGACAGGTGGGATATATGTATCTGTAGAATGATAGACCCCATTCAGATGTGCTTTACATACTGTAGCATCAGATTTACCAGGAGGGAAATGTTAATGTTAGGGATAGATTAGATATATATATATCTCCAATGAGCTGATAATATGAACAAATATCGACTTGCTGATAAGTCTGGCTGTACTTTGACCTTGGTGGTTATTTAATAAATAAACTAGTAGTTCAAAGCAGCCCTGTGCGTCATATCTCATATCTCTTCTCTCCTGTCAGAATGGACTCGTTCTTCCTCGCTGAGATGTTCAAATACTTGTTCCTGCTGTTTGCCGATAACGAGGACTTACCGTTTGACGTGGAGGACTACGTCTTCACGACCGAGGCTCACCTGCTGCCCCTGTCCCTTTCCACAGCCCCTCACTCTTCATCTATTCCCTCAAACAGAACGGTACTCGACGTGACACCATTACAATCTGACAAATTTGATGAATGCATTCATGTATTAAAGTTCCTAACAGAATCTGTAATTATATTTCAGTCAGAGGAGGAGCTGGACGACTCAAACTTTGACTGGACCTGCCCGAACACTCGCCTCCTGTTTCCTGACCCTGCCTTCCCTCGTAACCTGAGAGAACCAATCCGTACTGCTGTTGACAAGAGCTGCCCCCGCCCAGCTCCTTACAGGTACGTATATCTATATAAAGATCTGACCAGTTTACATGCCTCCATGTATTACCTTTTTTTTCCTCATTTACTGCATCTCTTTTATGTTTCTAACTTCTTCCTCCTCCTCTTAGGGAACCTGGTATGGGCAGCCCTCCTCTCAGGGCTCAGGATTTCATGGCCAACAACCCTGAACATCTGGAGCTGTTGAGAAGGATGGGAGTCAGTCTAATCCACCTGAAAGATGGCAGGGTGCAGCTCGTGCAGCACGCTACACAGGTAAACAGTTCAGCAACAAAAACAAACACAATCCGAGGTTGAAATGGTAACAAATAATATAAAACTGTACTTCCTTTTTAAAATGCGATGCTACAGTTATTTATTTAAAAAAAAAGCAGCAACCTGTCCTATTATGTTTGTTTACTACAATGATCTGTGCATTAATGTGCAACAGCTCGTGCGTCTGTGCTATTATTTCAATGTAAAACAACAGGAGAACATGCTGCAATGCTGGTGCCTTGAAACCAAGAGCCTTTCATTTCCCAACTCTATAAATCAAGGTGTTCTCTCCGTACTGACTTTTTAAAAACCCCTCTCTTTCCTCTCACCCAAGGCGGTCAGTGCGGTGGCAGCAGAGGACGGCGTGCGTTTCATGCAGGAGATGATGGAGCTGTCCAGCCAGCAGCAGAAAGAGCAGCTGCCTCCCAGAGCCATTCAGATCGTCTCCCATCCATTCTTTGGCAGGGTTGTGCTGACCGCCGGACCAGCACAGTTTGGCACAGACCTGTCCAAAAGTTCCACCGGGGTGAGTGGGTTTTGTAGTTTAGCCAAGCTGCCAGCTTTCAAATGGGGCACTTAACTGTCCTCTGGTTTGTTTTTCCTAAGAGAGCCACTCTCTTTTCTCTGGTATTTTAAATAGAGCACTTCCTCTCCTACGATATTTTCCTAAATCAGACAGAAGCGAACATGTGGGATTTAGACTGCGGCGCTGAACGCCCCATAATGTTTCTTCATTCATCTGCAATAATTCACCCGTCCTCGCTCTTGCCTCCTGTGTGCAGGTACGTGGCTTTGTGACCGTGGCTGAACCCTACAGTGGCTGCACCGAGATCACCAATGCTGAGTACGTCCAGGGCCACATCGCTCTGCTTCAGAGGGGACAGTGCATGTTTGCAGAGAAGGCCAGACACATCCAGAAGGCTGGCGCCATCGGAGGCATAGTCATCGGTGAGTGCAAGCGGCTAACGGCACATGACAACGGAAGATGACTAACTCAATGACTAGATAAATGGATTAACTTGAAGACAGCCAGTCGAATAGGGTCCTGCACATCATAAAGCATAACTCAATATGACGATAATCTGCATCTATAATAGGACCTTTGTCAGCAGCTGGGCTGAATTCCTTTACCAATAAAGGGTTAAGGAGAACATAACACAAAAAAACTATATTACAATCTCTTATCTTGACTATTTTTTTCAATTTAGAGACTAATCCAGTGTCATCACATGAATTGAATTTAGGAAATTGTTACATTTGAGAAGCTTGAAGCAGTAATTGTTTGGCTTCTTTTCGTCAGAAAGACTTAAACGATAACTCTCTTAGCAAAGTTGCTGTCACGGACTAATTGTTTCCCTGCTACGCTCTCCTTACTTATCTCCTTCCAGACGACAATGAGGGCAGCAGCAGCGACACGGCTCCCCTCTTTCAAATGGCCGGGGACGGCCGCAGCACGGACGACATCACCTTGCCTCTCCTCTTCCTCTTCCACAAAGAGGGCAACATCCTGTTGGAGGCGCTGAAGGAGTACAGGGAGGTGGAGGTGCTGCTGAGTGACAAAGCCCGAGACAGAGGTGTGACATTACTCGCTCATACGCCTCCCTAAATGTTAAGAGCTCTTCTTTCGTTGTTCCAACTCGCCTCTCTCGATGAGACTGATCACAGCAGTGTGTTCATCTCTCTCCGCTGACTGAGCCCCCCCGTTATGTGCTCGGTTTCATGAAATAAAGATGAGGTGTAAGGATTCAGGGCATCATTCGAAGTCACAAGAAATCGTGACTCATTCCGAAACCACCCACCAGCTGTTGGTTATAACGGTGGAGGTCTTACACCCTTATCAATATTGCATCCTCATTCTTTTCCTATTTTTCCTCATTTGCCAAATCTCTCTATTCCCTGTGGTGGACTGTAACAGTGCCTCTCCTCTCCTCTCTTTCTTACTTTTTTTTTTTTTTTACAACCCTCTCCCCTTTGGATGACCAGCAGCCATATTCAAAGGTAAACCTCTTCCTGGCAGCCTGATTGAGGGCAGTGAGTATTTCTTTTTCCTTCTTTGTCTATCACACATATTATTCCCATCCTTTTTCCTTGCCTTTATCTCAGCTTTCCCTCCTAACGTGCTTTCATCTCTCCAGGCCTTCCTCTTGCTTTGCACTCTAACCACAGGGTCTGTTTGATAGAAAAGCTGCCATCACGGAGCATAGCACTTGACAGCTCTCTTCTGTATTTATTACCCAAATTGTGGTTAAAGTCACAATGTGTATTTGGTCAGCGTGTCTTGTTTCATATTCAGCTGTATTTGCTGTTAAACAGACATGCACAATGGCATGATTTCATTCCTGATGCTAAGAAACCTAAACACAGACTTTTATCTTTATAAGAAACCTTGCTGAGGTACAGGATCAGCTGCATAACAGGATACAATTCAGGGTTCTTGGCATCAAAGACTGCTGCAGTCTTCAGCAGACTAGATCACTGTTTCTCAAAAGACTGCAGATTTTTTGAACCGTTCATTTCACCTCCACTTACAATCTTTTTTTTCACATCCATGTATGCATGCGGTGGGTAAGAACGTGACTACATGGCAACATTTCAGGAACTGGAAACTATTTTCATTAGAAACATTGTAGTATTTTGACAGTATCGTATGTTTTTAAATGTATTTATTTCATTTTTCAAAGATATTCCAGAGATTCAGTAGCACCAGTGGTACTTGTAGCATAGTTTGAGAAACAGTGGACTAGATGCTTCCCAAAACTTGATCACAAATCCTTTGATTTTATGGCTGGTCTCTGTAACCACGAAGCCATCAGGACACAATAAATGAGGAGATAACTTGTGCCTATCTGTGCTTAGACTAAAATACCTTGAAGTCACAGTCACTTCCTGTCCTTGCAGAAGTCCTCGACTCTATAATAAAAAGCACAGACTCCTTCTTTAACACATTTATAATCTGCAGTTAAAGCAGCGGCTACATTTTTAGAAACTATTGCACATCTAATGTGCTTTTTTTTTTTTATCTTACCAGATTTTTTAAAAATTCACAGTCTAACTTTTTGCCAGATTTCTTTTCTCAGTTGACTCTCAGTTTGGTTGTGCAGCTATGTGAGGAAGGCTTTATCCTGTGGGGAAACATGACTCACCATCAGCATCATGCTGTTACAGTTGACAGCCTCTCCATGAAATCTGGTCTATTTCTGACTGAGAGTGGTTACCAGGGGGCATGTTGTATAGATTACCGAATGAGGAGGAGGTAAAGAGGTTTGTGTGTGAGTGGGTGTGTGTTGCACATCTTTTTGTGTAACGCTGTTCAAACACACACCCCTGCTTTCTTTTCAGGTGTGGACGTGCAAGAAGCAGAGGAAGGCTGCGTAACCGAAGCAGTGACTCCCACCTCCTTCGAACCCGTCAGCCAGTCGCAGATGAGCACGGTGGAGCTAGACGAACCGGCTCCGGAGGAGGTCACTCCATCCCAGGAGGAAGTCAGTCCTTTAAGTGAAGAGACTAGTCCGGCAGAGGAAGTTCCACCACCGGAAGAGGAAGTTAGTCCTGCAGATCTGTCAGAGCCCAAAGAGGAGAGAGACTCTGAGAGAAAGACAGAGGAGCCCGAGGGCGACACAGACTCGAGCAGCCAGTCGGTGGACGAACTGCTGGCTGATTGGCGGGAAGACTTGGAGGCGTTCCAGCAGATGGAGAAGGATGAGCTCTGACAGTCGTAGGGCGCTTCGTGCTCTGTGACTGTGGTTTGGTCAGGGAGGGGGACCTCGGAGGGGAACACATCTTCACACGTCATCAGTGTCAGTCTGATGAAGTCAAATGAAGCTGGGGAGATGTCTTACCTCTCTTGCGCTCTGTGTAGGTGGTATCATGTGCCAAGGCGAGCCCTCATACTGTATCTCTGGACCATAAGGGAGTCCTTTTTTTAGCCTGGTAGATGATGGATAAGAGACCAGGGTTCTTACCTCACTTTCTCATACAGTTTCTATTAACGTGTCAAACCCTAATGAATGACATGAATCAGACTGTATGTAACAGCGTCTGGCTTTCCACTCCACATTACTTCTCACACTGTCGTTCTCTCTATGCATTTCTGACTTTGCTCAAATGAATGCCGGTCCAACATCTACGATCTGACTAATTAATCCATCGACCAATTAATTTTATTTAAATGTGATGATTTTTTTTTTGTGATGATGCATTTACTGTCGTCATGTCCTTGGGCCTAATCATATGTACACATTGATGTGAGTTAAAATGGGGGGGTATTGGTGAACATTGAATAAGCTGCAGGATGTTTTTACGGCTTTATGGTAGACGGACTGAACACCATACTCTCTCTCTCTCTCTCTCTCTCTCTCTGGAGGATACAATGAAGTCATCTGTCAATGTAAATATGTATTTGTTGAGATGTATTGACTGAAACTATATAGTGCTGCTTTGCTCAGGTTCTGGTACACCTCCCCCATGAACAACAACCTCTTGGACCACATAGGGTGGAGCAGACACACCCTCAGCAGCGCGGCGGGATCGGTTACACACCTGTAAGCCGCCACAGGAGGGCGCTATATGATCTGTCTGTCACGCTGTATCTGCAGATTGATGGGAAGGAGCAGAAATAAAAACCAATAAATTAACATGATGAAATTAAATAAAAAATAAAGAGGGAAATCGGGAAAGGCTTATTTGATTCTTTGAGTTTATACTATTTTAACTCTGAATGTGTAGATATGGCGGTTCATTAAAAATGATGTAAAATGGGAGAGTTACAAATTTGGCTGATTTTACTCACATTTTTTTATTTGACTATAAACCTGAGAGGTTAAACCACTTTGCTTAGCACACATCACAGTAAGAACATGCTGACTTATAGAAGAAAGTGGAATATTTTGTTTTTCAATCACTTCTTTTCCAACAGATTGTGGGCAGACACCCACATGTAATCAGTTGAGTCAACATGACAGATTTTGAATTGGAAAATTCTCATGTGTGCATTTTAGCACTTATTACTACTGAGCTGATTAAAGCACGTGGAAAGTAAAAGATTGCAATACTCAGTTACAGCTAGATTTTCCATCAAATTTAACTAGATTTAAAGCTACAAAAGTGATTTCAGACAAATGTAGTGTTTTAAATATTTGCCTCTGATAAGTAGTAAAGTAGATGTATAAAATATGACAACAAAGTTTTCAAGACAACATTTCCCCCACAGATTTCACTAGAATTCAAGGTACAAAAATATTTTCAGGAACATGCTACTTTAAGTAAAAGTATTCCTTGGGCAGATCATATTAGTATTTGCTAATATGCTGGTTTAAGTGAAAGCAGTGGAGTAGAAGTACAAAATATAATAAAAACATTTAAATTTTTACTAGAATACAAAGTACAAAAGTATATCAAAAGTAAATGTATTATAATAATATCAGCATGTCTTAGCTGGGTGAGGTGGAGCTCATTTTAAGCGGGGAAATACAAGTTTCAGATGAATGTAGTGTGTTAGTGTGTTAAAGTCTAAAATATACAAAAAGAAAACAATTTAACAAATGAAAATATTTCTAGGGCAGATCATATTAGCATAAGCTCATATTAGTATGTCTCAACTAGAGGAGGTGCTAATTTTATTTTTTATGTATATTATTATAATAATGTTGGCCTCTGAAAAGTAGTTGAGTATAAGTATAAAATTGACAAATAAAATTCTCTCAAATTTGACAATAATCACAGAAATAAAAGTCTCTGAAAAGTGAAATAATAATAATAAAAGTATAAAATAGCAAGTAACTTAACATTGTGCTTGAGTGAATATACTTAGTTACATCAAACTTGTGACACTTTTATGCAGAAAAACTGAATTTTCCCCCTGCATTATGATAAATAAACAGCTCCTGGTGGTGGTTCACTTTGATCACTGAGACAGCAGCAGTAGCAGCTCGGGTCCAGCAGTGATTGCTGAGTTGCTTGGTTGGTTGATTGCTGAGTTGCTTGCTTGGTTGATTGCTGAGTTGCTTGGTTGATTGCTGAGTTGCTTGGTTGCTTGCTTGGTTGCTTGTTGGTGGGGCACTCCTCAGCAAGATGGCTGCATTGCTGCGCGCAATAGTGGCATCCTGGTGAAATGACGCAAGCCACAGTTTACGTTCAGTCCTCCAGGCTCTGAGCTCTCCAGTCTCCATAGCGCAGATCCCGCCCGACACACAGCCGGAAGACCGACCGGCTATCCCCCTCCAGTGGACCGAGCGGAACCGGTTCATCTGAGTAAGTAACAGCGTGAATTCCTCGTTTAATCGTCTCCCAGAGGTGTCATGTATCCCCACGCTCCTGCTTCTCTCTTTACTCCTCTCTTTTGTTGTTGTTTCCTGAGTGTACCGTGATTACCCGGCGCTTTCCTTCCTGCACACTGGGCTTCGCATCTGTCGATGTTTTGTTGTTGGTGGTGTTGGTGGTGTTGGTGGTGGTCGTGCTTGCTGCAACCCCAACGCAGCTTTATCTCTTTTTACAGGCGGTAAATAAAACAAAACACACACATATGTGTGTGTATATAAGGAGGGAGGGTTCAGATGAGATGTGTTTCGGTTGTGTGTGTGTGTGTGCTCGGCTCGGCTTTGGACATTTCAAATTTTTCCACACATCCTGGTTGGTTGTGCCACTATACCCCCACCTACCCACCACCCAGCCCCCCGGTCCCGCTGCTCCTTCTCCGCCAAGGAACACTTGGGATCACGGATCTTTTGGTGTTTGGCGGAGGGCTATAGGCCGTTAACCTTTGTGGAAATGAAACTGTGTGTATGTGTATACACACACATACGGAGACCACAAACTCCTGCCTCTGCCCCTGTAGGGAACAAAGCACCCAGTGTCTCCATGTAGCGCAGCTGGACACAGCTGTTGAGCCGAGGCGAGCTGCAGCTCAAGCCCCAGGATAGGAGAGAGCTCTGTGGCTGGACTAGGCTACCAGCACCAGCACCAGCAGCAGCAGCAGCACTACTACTGCTGTTCACAGCTCCTGTAAACATGATGGGAAAAAGCCATTCTGTTGACCGGCACATATAGTTTTTTGTTTTTGCTCATTACTGCCGTTGCAGTGCCTCAGAGGGAAGCTGGATGATATTAGGAAAGTCACTGCAGCCAGAATTAGATTTGATATACAGACTCATTTGCAGGTCATTAACTAAAACTTAGCCCGAGTCCATTTAAAAAAAATCAAATAAATAAATGGCATCCGTCCCCACTTCCTCAGACACTAAGGGACTCGATAAGTTCTGTTTGAATGAGCCATATGGCCATTAGCCATTGTTGATTTCCCCACCATGTGATCAACGCCAGACTATTACATCCATTTGGTGGCTTTTGCAGCACCCTGGTGTGAAAGTAGGTTGGCGTTGGCCCGGCGTTATAGAGCATAGTATCCGGTCACCAGCAGCTTACATCAGGGGGTTTATATAGGATACAATCGAGTGAGGGCAATCCTGTGAGTGCATGTTGCATGTCCCCCCCTCCCTCCAACCCTACTTGATTTATCTGTCTGTCTTCATCTATCTGCCTCCATCTGCCTCCCTCCTCCTTCTCTCACTCGCTTGCTTCTCACACAGAGCGCTGTGTGTGTGTGTGTGTGTGTGTGTGTGTGTGTGTGTGTGTTCACGTGTGAGTCGTTGCTCACATATGGCTCATGGTTTCCGGCGGCGAGAGAAAGATACTGAAACAGAAAGAATCTCACTCCTCCTCCTCCTCCTTTTCCTTCTCCTCCTCGCTCCTCTCTGTCTGTTTCTCCAAGGCAGGAGGATCTATTCTTAGTGCTCCACCCTCTTCCTCATCCCCTCCATCATCACCATCATCATCACCATCCTTGTCGTCGTCTCCATCATCTCTCCCCCTCCTGCTCCCCCCACCTGTGGCCTCCTCACCTCGAGCTGTGATTAACCAGCAGTTCAGGTGATTCTTCGGCCCTCTTCTTTGGGTCATGATGCAACACCTGTGATGTCACTGTGTGAGGAGAAGGAGGAGGAGGGGGTGGGGGGTTTCCATGGTAACCAGGATGTCTTCTCTGTCTCTGTCTCTGTCTCCGTGTGTGGGCATTGGGAGGGAGTTCCCATGACTCTTGTCTCTTCGCATCCCCAGTTTGCGTTTCGCTCTTTCCGCGCATTGTTGTCCTGCCCGTCCGGCAGTTGCAGTTGCTTGAGCGCTGTCAGGTGTGATGAGGCCGAGGCGGTCTTATATTGCGGTGCAGAAAGCACAAGGCCAGCACAACACGATCCCTCCGGATTCTGTGTGTCTGTCACTTTGACTGAGGGGGGGCTCTCCGGAACGATCGGTTCGCTCTACTTGACTGAATAATCAAACTAGGAAATGTTGCAGCACCGAACCCCGTTGAACGACATCCGTGTCGTTACCGTGGGCTTTATTTCTATTTTTGTGTGTTTATGTGTGTCTGCCTGCATTGCAGTAGACGTGCAGATCAGTGGGGGGATGTGGGCTGTTGTTATTAGTGGTCTTATGTGTCTGCTTGCCTTTTGAGTCAGCAGGGGTTGTCTGTGCAGCCTGCATGTGTGCTACTGTTTGTTTGTGCCTGTCCCATGATAAAGCAGCATCTCTCTCTCCGTGTCCCCGACTGTGTTTACAGTGCAGTTTGTGTTCAGAGTCCAGTTGGGATGGGACACGGACATTGTGCTGATGTAGCCTGCCAGTTTTTCTTTTCTTTTTTTTTTTCTTTTTCTCGCGTCTTATCACTTCTTCTCACTCCTGTGTTCACTCTGAAATGCTGTGTGAATCTCTGCACAGTGTTTTCCCATCAGACAGAATGCATCTGTTTCTCATCGCCACCGTAGATAAAATGCTTTCTGATAGGATCTCTCGCAGGCCTGTTCCTGCACAGATAATGGGAAGTCCACTGATGGACTGATGTGAAGAAAAAAAAGAAAAAAGAAACCTTCAGTAAAAGCTTGTACGCTCAATATGAAAATGTGATGAAGGAGACACTAAAATAACAACAAACAGTCTACTGTCTTCCATGGGTGTCTGAAAGTTGTCTGGCCAGCGATGTAGATCTAAATGAGACTGTCTGGGCTTACCTTTCGACACGTTACTGCTCCACATCACACCATTTTATTCTCCTGATGGCGTGCACAAACTCTGTGATATTTAGACGCTGTTTTCCTTCAGTAGAAATCATGGCATGCCACTGCAGGAGTTAGATAAGAAGAGTTTTGATCTGCTCAGCGCAACATTCAATATAAATTGGCCTTATTGTTCACGATGGTTATCAGCATTCATATTTGTACTACTGTCTATGGCAGGGCTGCAACTCGCAATGTTCTAATTGCTTTATGAGCGATTGATCTGCCGATTAATATCTAGATCTATGGTTTTGTGTAACGTTTTGCTACATTACATAAGATTTTACAACGATATAAAACAGAGGAAAAAGGAGTAAACGCTGAATGTTTGGAAGGTTTGCTTGAAAAAGAATTGAAGCGATTGTCGAAATTAGTCGCAGAGTAGTTGGCGATCAGCATCAAATTCTTCCATTTGTTTCCAACAGTTTATAAGAAATATTCGCTGATTTATTGTCTGTCTTATTACTAATTGCCTCAGCTCTAAATTTCTGCTGTGGTAAACTAATACACCTCAGGCGTGCTATAATTAAAAACCAACAAAAAATTAGCTTTTGTTTTCACACCTATGAAGAGTTTGGCCTCATGTAAATACATAACAGTCGTGTGCTTTCTTCGCCTAGATCATCCTGTTAACCTAATCATAAAAAAAAAAGAATCTTCAGTGGAAAAAAGCAGAGGCACTTTTCTCTGAAACAAATAGCATGTATGTATCCTGTGCACACAGTGTCACAAGATGAGACGTGTCGGGATCTGGGCGACGGTTTCCTCAGGGGGAAACCCTGTGTTGTGATTTTTGCATACATATCGTGACAACAAAAATGCTCTATTAATGATCTCAGGCACATCACCTGGCAACAACGGCTGCTGGCAGATTGTGAATCATAATAACCTTGCGTTGGGTGTCATTAGTCTCTTGGACAGTTGATTAAAAAACAGTCGAAGAGTCTTATTGAATGAAAGGTTTCCACGCTGTGGCGTGCTTTCGGTGTAACGGATGAGGAAAAGCGCTCGTTTGCATGTGAAAGAATAACATTGTGGATGTCCTACCACGCTCAGCCGTGAAACACAGGCTCACCTGCGGCTCATTGGCGAAGGACTCGAAACATCTCGCTGCGTTTCATTCGCATCCGTAAAGGTTTTGCCAATTATCCTCGCCACTTACACAGAGGCTGATATTTATTTTTCTTTTAGTTGTGGTAATTTCTAATGAATATTAATGCTGGTGATATTTTGCCGTTTGTGGGTTGGGTGGTTAGCGATTCAGATGGATTTGGAAGAGAAAACATAAACATGTTTGACCTTGTGTGGCTTGTTGTGTTGGAGTTGGAGTTGGGTTGCTCTATCGGCCATGTGCTGCTGCCTGTTGGTGAATATGATGAACAAGCACATACTCAAATTTGAATACATAAAAGCAATGATAGTAAAAACATGAACCGCGAAGCTGAATACCTTTTTATAGTTCTGCCCTCGGCAATTAGCAGCAGTCCGTTCCTTTTTACTTGTGAAAAAACTGCAGCCCGGACAGAAAAATCAGCTTTTTCTGCAGACTTGTTTTTCATGTTTTTCATTTTCACCAGAGGATGACGTTTATAATATTTCTAAACATTTCTCCAGCTACCTTTCCACCCTTTTGATCCTTCTCTTCACCCACAAATCACCTCCGGGCTCTGACCTGCTTTTACCTCAGCCACAACTGGAAGAAGCAGAACAGAGTAGTATCCAAGGGAATAAAACGGCCATGGCTATTTTCTTTCTGCTCTCGCTGTGACTCTGTCTCGCTCTTGAGAAGCCATTGGTTCAAACAGAGGCCAGTAATAGGCCTCGGAGGAGACATTTTATCCCACAGCCTGGTCTGGATGAGGTGAAACAATCCGTTTTTTTTTTTTTATGGTTTGGTTCTACCGCCACCAAATGTAGCTCAGATTTCAATTAGACTACTGTGCCGGTGTCTGAAGCCTCTTAGTAATCTTTAATGTTCTTGTCCAAGACTTTCTGTTTTCACTTCTTTGTTTCATCCTGTCCATCTCTCCAAGGAGACATGCAGACCTCTCAATTTCAGCTCAGGTTTTTTATGAGCCTGGAGGAAAAACATAGGCCTCCTGCCAAAGTATATGTATGTAACAACTCGTCTAAAAGCTGCTCTTGTTTCTTTACCACGCACATGGCTTAGCTATACACAGCGTGTCTCTCATTGTCAGTCACACGGTCGGGCTACAGCCACAGAACAGAGGAGCTCCTGTATCGACCTCCTTCTCTCGCCCCCTCTCTTGTTTCTATACCCCCATCCCTCCCTCCCTGACCACTTCATCGTCACCCTCGTTACAACATTAAAAAAGAGGAAAAACACGCCACTTGCACAACAGCAGACAGCGACGGAGAGAAAGAGGAGAGAGGCGACGGGGTGGATGGGGATGTACACTTAAAGCAGCAGCAGCAGCAGCAGCAGCAGCAGACCACTCTGACAGCAACCTTTACTGTCCACCAGTGTTTTGGCGTGGCTTCCCAGGCCTGTCAGACTGATGGAGTGCTTAAACAGGGACAAGAGGAGAGGTGCAGCATTCGCTGCCTGGCTAGAGTAAATATTATGGCGCGTTGGCCCAGGAGTTGTACTGAGACTCTGCTCTGTCACAGAGAAAGGCAAAGACACGCTGGACACACTGCAGCACACAGCAGTGATTGGCCAGCAGAGTGTCGTGAAGCTACTTCAGGTCAGTTTTCTGCTTTTCTGCGGTTGCACGAGAGTTAGATGATATAATATATTACATATAGATATATTTACTGTCACTGAAATATCATCGGATCTCTGACAAACCTTTGTATATCATGATATATATATATTGATATCATGATACATGACAACAAGGACTGTGATTGAGGATTTGATCCATATCATTTACTCCGGAGTTGCTCTTATTCTAAGGAAAGAAGTTTAGCTAACATATAATATCCCTCTAAAGTGCTGAGAATACCCATGGCAACATCGACATGTAGCAGAATGCAGGAAAATATTGTTGACAAAACATTTCCAGAGAAAACATGCAGTTGGTAATGATCATTAATTTGCACGTTGAACACACCCAGAGAGATATTAAAACCTCTGTGTTATCGTTGTGGCAGTATACCACACTTAATATATGTTCATATCGCCCAACCTTGTTCATTGGTTTCATACCGGAGACGGTGCACCTCACCTGAAAGAATCTACACCCTCCACTAACATCATAAAAACATTATACATTTTAATCGAATTAAACATTAACCACAAGAGAAGAAGGCCGTAGGCACTATTTTAAATCTCACTGTCTCATTTATAGACTGTGACCTTTGTTTAGTCATCCACTAACTTTGAGCTGATCGTGAGATGAGTCAAGTGTTCAGGTGGCTTTCTAAACATAAACTCTGAAATTATATTTCCAATCCTACACACGCGCATGTTGGAATAAACAGTCTGGCCAAACTGTGCCACTGTAACGAGAGCACCACGAGCATATTGCAACGCACTGACCGGCTCTGTTCGCTTCAGTTTGATGCTGAGCAGCGTAGACCTGCAGAGCATGGCTCAGCATGATGAAGCAGGAGGATGAATCTCTGCTCTGTCACAGGTGACTACGTCGAGAGACCTGCCCTGCAGCCGAGTCTCCCTGTGGCTGAAGTCATCACTTCCCAATCCCAGCCTTTCAAGTCTCATTTCTTACCACAAAGCTGAATCATAGTCAGGCAGTAGCTTTATGATGGGAATGATAAACACATGAGGCAATCTGAAATCCATAAAAAACCTGTTACGCACACACCTCAGAACATCCTCTGGGTGCTCCTCTCTCGTTCACCTTTGCTCAGCCAGTTTTTCAGGCTCTGTGGTCTCGCTCGCTCTGCCTCTGGCACAACCCTGTGTTTGAGAAACCTTTGCGCCACACACTGCTCAGCCTGTCTGCACTTTGTGTGTTTATGCAAGCATGTACGCTCGCATCTCCCGAGCGCAGTCCTTTTGAGTTCCTCCTTTGACAAACTGACTTGTAAAGAAGGCTTATTCACACTCGGACCCAGAGAAGGGCACGTCCCACCTCCAGGTATGCAGGCATGGGCAAGCCTGACTGTTTGCCAAATCGTATTCACTTTAAGGGCTTGGTCCTTTGCCATGTGTTAAGAATTCCTTTTGGACTTCACATGCGTTTTAAGAGAGTTTCGGAGCCCTTTGGCTTATATTATTGTTTTGACGTTTTTAAAATTGCTCATGGGGGTAAAACACTGAGAGAAGGCTGCCAAATCTGGTGTAAGTTTAGCTAGAAATTACGTAAGACCTGCAGGCTGACATCATGGCATTATTTATATCTCTAAATTAGACTACTACTTTGCTTTGGACAGCGCGCCTGTGATGAATGTTAAGCATCTGGAGCGAATTGCGTGGATCCTGAGGTGGTTGTGTGCCAGTCGGGTATTAAGAACTCTTTAGACGATGTTTATCAGATCATGTTGGCTCATCTTGTGTGTGTGTGTGTGTGTGACATTCGGTCAGTGTGAGGGTCTTTAGCTGACTCGTCAGACTAAGCCTGTCCCATTGACACACTTCAGCGTCTGAAGGAGTAGGCGAGCTCAGAGCGGTCCAGCTGTCCTGTGGGTTAAATCAACACGGTGCAACGCCCCAATGTGGTTTTGCATGTGGCACCGATGGGTTAGAGCTCAGCGCTAACTCGCCAATGCTTTAAAAAGTGCGCGCGCCGATCTTATTTGTACAGCGAAACGCATGCAAAAGAGTGAGAGGATGCAAAAGAGTGTTAAGCATTGGCACACTAGAATATTCATCAGCCTTTAGTCTCCTTTACTGCAGTGGTTTCCAGCCTTTTTCATGCAAAGCGCCGTCTATTCAAGGCAAGACTTTGAGTTGTGAGACGTTCAATCAAAAAGTAATTTTCCCTTCTCTGACTTTTTCATTTGAAGAGGCTTAAAGGGAGAAAATCAGATATTGTCTGTCAAAAGAAAAGAAAGAAAACAAAATCTGAGAGAAGGCAGAAAAAAAAAGACCATGCACAATTTTGTGCCATTACTCCTATTCCTTTGTGACCCTCGAGGACGGGAATCCCTGCTTTATCGCTGCATTTGAGACAACATAAGCACCGTGTCTTTTATGAAAATGAATGGATGGTTTTGAGAATACTTTCTGATTAAAACATAATACCATAATCAACAGTGTGCCTCCTCATCAAAGCAAGCACCCCAGCCCTGGAAAACTGTCAGATTTTTTGACCAGCATCTTTGACTTCTTCATCTTCGATTCTTTGATTTCACCGCTGATCTGAAGCTGCCCCTTCTGCCTTATTACAGGCCTCCGCCGTTATTTATTTTTTAGGTGTATTTGGCTTTGTAATAGTCTGCCTACTAGCTGTAGCTTATATGTATAACCCAAGTAATAGCAGCTTGGCTTACAGATTCACGCAGCCTAGCATTATCCCTGCACACAACAATAGCTCTGGGGCTGCAAGGTCTATTTTTAGCTGGCTCCTACTCACAATTTGATGTTTCAATACACACAAATCAAAGCCCTTCAAACAGATGCTGCCCACACACTGGAGACCCTTTGAAACTTAAAATCTATCAAGGCCGCTCACATTTCTCAGTGCACTTCCTTTGGTGGCTTCAGAAGGGAGTCTCTGTGCTTTTTTTAATCTAATATTCACTTCAGTTCACGCTAATAGCCCCGAGTTAAGAGAAACTCAGCTGTACCCTCTCTTATCTCCCCTCTCTCTCCGGCTGTCTGAGCTTTTTCTCTGTCTTTCTCTGTCTGTGTAACCCTCTCTGGCTTCTGCTTCACTGTGCTGTGATTCTCTGACAGGTAACATGCGCCCCCGCGGCAGTGTTTCCGCACACACACACACACACACAAACACACACACACACACACACACACAAATCTTGTCGTCCGCCTCAGTGAAGATTTTTCATTTAAGCGACGCTGTCAAGAGACAGATTATGCCGGATGAGATAATTTTTTTAAACTTTGCCGCTAGAGTCTCTTTGGGACGACGTGCCTGAGACTGCATTAAGACTGTGTGTGTGTGTGTGTGTGTGTGTGTGTGTCTGTGTCTGTGTCTGTGTCTGTGTCTGTGTCTGTGTGTGTGTGTGTGTGTGTGTGCCATAATTGAGTTGTTCCAGAGGGGCCCTCGTAGTAAGAGGTGTCCCGTGCTGCCTGGAATGGGCTGATAAGCTGCTCTCTAGATCAGGACACACACACACACAGCTCGGGCCACAGGTGACAACACACACACACACACATCCTAGTTTATGTGTGTGTGTGTTGATTCTCTCTCCCCGGGTTTAGTCTCCTCTCACCTGTGGGCCCTTTGAGAAATTCATGTGGAAGCTTTGCCCAGGCTCTGGAGATTAATGTCGTTCTATCTGGAGAGCTGAAAAAAAAAAGAAAAAAGATTAATTTACAAATTCCCTCATCCTGTACCAAACAGACGCGTCTCACACATGCATCGCAGGATTTAAAAGATAATTGATTTAAACTTGAGTCTAGTTTTGGCTGTTGGTTGTGTACTCACCATAGAGCTCATTATTTAAAACTAAATCTACATTGTAGAACGGATGTGGCTTCCTTTTATTCCAAGCGGCAACATCCGTGGTTAATGCAAAATGCCAAAAACTGCAGTTCCTCGAACGGCCACTAATGCAAAATGCCAAAAACTGCAGTTCCTCGAACGGCCACTTGAGCCTGTCTCCATGAGCCGCTATGTTAAAATGTTGAACTTCACAGCAGAAATACAGTGGTCCCTCGTTTATTGCAGGGATACGTTGTCAGCTTTATTTTTTACAATTATTATACATGTTTTAAGGCCATAAAACCCCTAACCACACACTTTTATACACTTTTCTCAGACATGCATTAACATTCTCACATGTCTCTCTTATTTAAACACTCTCAAAGTTCAAACTTTCGCAGATTTCACAAAAATAAGTACAATACTGTATTAGTAAATGAAACCAAAGATCAAAACCTGTTTTCAAATCCAAACATTTTTAACAAATTTAATTTTAATGATCAATCTACGAGGTTTGACACATAAGAAATTATTACCAGTAACTCACGTGTATTTCACAGTTCCTCTGACTGCAAACATACAGCACTTCATAGTCACACTGCTAGCGATTGAACATTTATGTAAATCTGTCTAGCCGAACGCATTTTGTACAGTTCTCCCTTAGCCAATCAGGACGCAGAACACAATGCGCGTTCAAACTGTACAGTACGCTGTAAAAAAAAAAAAAGTCTTAATGTTCTGCATAATTAACAGTGTGGCCGCTCTGATAAACAGGTGAGTAGCACATATTTTGAGCTTTAAAACGTCTCTTCAGAAACCTGTGGGTGACATCACGTATACGACGTCAGTGTTTTATTCTTGTAGCTCCAATGCCTCAATTGTGAGTCACAAGCTACCAGGCGAGTTCAGAATGTTGTCATCATTTATAATGATGTCTCATTACATGTTTGATACATTTATTTCTCTATTTAAGGAATATCACAATTGTTTTGTTATGTGTTTTGTGTTGAATATCTGCAGTTTTGAGGATTCAGAATTAGGTGAATGAAGTCAAATTGTTATTCTAAGCAAAGAGAAACTTTCTCAAGGGGGTACAGCACAGATCTGATAAAACGCTTTGCAGAAACTGGATTAGTTGTATCCGAAGCACGGTCAGGCAGACCCAAAATGACCACACCATCAGACGATCAATACATCAAGCTTAGTTCCCCAACGAAAAGAAAAGCAGCTTCATCACAGATGCAGAACTTTCTAAATACAGAACACAAGACTACAGTCTGCAAAAAGGCCTGTCAAAAGAAGACTTGTAGTGTCTCAGAGGGCAAGTAGCAGTTTGTAACCACTTCTCAGGAAGTGAAACGAGGCCAAACACTCGTGGTAGACTAAGACACTGCACATCGTTTCACAGTAGATGAATGAAAGTTTGAGATTACAGTAACAGAGGGTAGGGAGACGCAGGTTAGCAAACCCACAGTGAAACACGGTGGGAATATTTAAGTGTTGGGAGTTGAACTGACTCCACCCTGACCAAAGAAGCAGCCCTCCATTCTTCACAAGCATGCTACACCCTCAAAGGCCAAAGAGGACCAAGGAATCCTGACTGTCATTGACTTTCCTCCACGGTCACCTCATTGCCACTAAACATTTGCAGGGGGAACTTTAAGATTGAGAAAGCCAAGCATTCTGTGACATCACAAGAAGCTCTCTGGAACATTGTCAGACCACGCTGGGACAACATGAGTCATCAGGTTTTGCACAAACCTGCAGAGTCCATGCCAGTTGGAGTGCATGCTGTAATTAAAGCAAAAAAAAAAAGGGCGAATGTATCCAGTGCTAACATATTCTGACTTTCATGTATCATTTTCAAAGATTCCTCCTTCTCTGGGGATAATTTCTTCTTTAATTTGTTTCACAAAATTAGACTGACCTCCTCAAAAAAGTGTGTTAACCTTCTTGTATAAAGACAGATTCCACCTTTTCATTAAAACTTTTTATAAGCGTATTGAAGTAGTTAAAGTTTGACTTCATTTGTGACTGGTTGTCAACCATCCAGCAGTTCCATATCGCTTTAAAAGAAAAGTAAAACAGAAAGTGAGCACACCTGAAATCTTAGTATATGACTCATCCATTGTAGCCCTGGGGATTTATTTTGAAACCTGTAATCACCGAACGTGTTTCCTCCTCCTTTGCACGTCTCTTTTTTTAATCTAGAGAGGATTAGTAATAATAAAACTACAATTTAAAAAAAGTGTTGCTAAACTGGAATCACCCTTACAAACCACAACAACAGTAACAGTATGGCCACAGCCTGTCCATACAGTTAACTCCTATCACACGGGTAACCACTCCCCTGTAGCCGGTACACCTGGCGCTTTGTGCCCCGTCCAGAGAGATGGAGGCTGGTCGGCCCGCAGCCTAAACACAGGAGTAAACACCGGCCTCCTGTCAACTTCAAACGCTCTGAGGATCACTGAAGGAGGGAGGAGGGGGCAGGCGGTGCTCTTTTGAAGCTCTGCACTCGTCTTTCTCTCTGGCCTCTTTCTATCCCACCTATTTTCCATCCATTCAATCATCCATGTCCCCCCTCTGCTTACGTACTCCCTCTATTTCTTCCCTGTCTATCCTGCTGCTCTCTTCATCTTCCTCCTCTCACTTGTGTCGCAGATTTAATTTCTGTGATTGGTAATACTCGGCTGCCTGTATATGTGTATATATATATATGTATGTGTGTGTGTGTGTTTGGCAGCAGTCAGACGGGCTCTGTCAATGACAGCATATGGCATGTGTGAGTGACATGGAGACTATCTATAGTGTAATGTGTCTGACAGTGCATGCGATTGACTGACAGAGACGTTCACAGCTCGGTGTCAGCTGTCTCTCTGCATCGGAGGGTTTTTCTTTCCTCTTTTTTTTTTTTTTAAATAATAATGAAGTGTTAAATCTATTTTATTCCCACGCTCGTGATGTGAAGAGGGAGCTGTTTCACTGGGCTGATACAGGCCGACGCAAGGTTTCAGAGCGATGTTGATATCATTAGGTGGCTGACGGAATAAAGATTTATTTATTGTTTTTAAAGCTGCACTGATCATTTTTTTTTATATATTAACAATAATTCATATAATTAAGTGCAATGTGAAGGGTCTCTTAGGAGTTGGTGAAGATGAAAACTGAGATCAAAGGAGTGTGAGTGTTGGCCAGAAGATGATTCCATCTTCTCCAAACAACCCAAAAAAATAAATTACGACTATACCGCTTTAAGTAATTGTGCAGGCGAATCCCTTTTATGCAGTTTTTCAGACATAAAAAACAAAAAAATAACAGCGGTGTTTGTTTTATTGCTCTGACAGTTTGTGGCGGGAATTAAACGTTCTGTTTTGACATTTTAGAACAATTAATTTGATCAGAATCAGAAAAATAATCAGTGGTGTTTATGATGCAATACATTTATCTAACATGAATATAATCAAAACACTCATTTATTTGCAGCCCTACTTTAAACCCACTGGGCTACCCTGCTGTTCCTGCTCTCCACATATAATGACAGTTGTTATGTTTAGGCCCAAAAAGAAGCTCTTCTGAGGTTGAGGTAATAAGCTGCAACATTTTAATATAAATGTTCACTTCACTTTCTACCGATGTGTTATGACTCAACCTACATTGTGTCTCTGAACACCAGGTGTGAGATAGACAGGTGTGTTGTAGTACTCGAGATTGGTCTTGGTCTTTTGGAATCGACTGATTCTCAAACAAAGAGGATTTTATTTCAGGACCAGTCAAGACCACCAACATGCATGGGTGTCACCAGTGTTTCCATATTATTCACTTAATGTTTGTCTAGTTTGAATTAACTGAAAATACATTTACATTTAAAAAAAGTTATTTCACAGTCTGGCACAGAAAACTAAAGAGGACAGGTCTAGGTTAAACCACAAGACCACGAGCTGCAAAGTTTGTCCAAAAAAATGAAACTCAGTATTTTATGAAGCAGGTCATTGAGAAAAGAAACGAATATGAACATATGTAAAACTTCCTGCTTGCTTCAAATGACACTAATAACTTGACTCCTTTCTAATTTTACATTTTTGTCACAGTTCGGGGCTGTTAGTCGCTCTACTTCACACGCAGTGCTAGAAAATGATTGTCAGCCAAACCTCCTGTAATAAAAAGTTCGACTTCCTAAACGTCAAAGAGGATATCTGCAAAACAGCGTCCAAAAGAAAACACACAGACACGCTTACTGAGAAGGCTGTGAGGTGTGTGCCTCACCCAAAGAGATATGAATTGTGAATGTGATGAATATTAGCCACATGTTAGCTGCCTAAGTACGCTATATAATGTCTGGTCTTGGTCTTGACTTTGTCCCGATCCCTACAAAGTCTTATCTCGGGCCTCGATACAATCTGGTCTTGTTCTTGCTTTGGTTTCGGTTTAGCTGGTCTTGACTACAACACTGATAGACACAGTGTTGTGAGCTGTTATGTGTCCTTCACTTTTAAAAATAAAAACAAACTACAGAATATAGTCAAGTTTGTACAAGACTAGGACCCCGAAGAAGGCCCTCCATTGATCCAGCTGCCATAGGCCTTTTTAACAGCGAAATGTAGCATGTATTTATTGTATCATTTACTGGTTGTTTGTTACTTTCGTTTATATTTTTTATGTTATGTTTTTTTATGTTTGTAATGTTCTGCTGCTGCACATAAATTGCCCCTCGGGGATAATAAAGATACCTAGACCCTTGACTCTACCGTGAAGTGAAACATAATCATATACAGGATGTAGTACAGTGTAGCTGTATAAAGTGTATTTTAAATAACAAATAAGTGAAGTATTAAACTCCCCGCTGTGAATTTTCAGATGAGGACGTCCTCTTTTGAAGGAGAAGCGAATCTCAAAAGCTGCGTGAAGCGTTTTACGTTGATTGATTGACCCAGTTTGTTTGAGATAAAGAAGAAGGGGTTAGTTAGCGTGAGTGACGGTCACCGTATCTGAACAAACAGTACAGTACGTTTGAGGGGCGACCATCCATAAAGCGCACTATAAAAACGTCAGAGCAGCGACGTTGTTTCATTTTTACAATGTTTGTCTCTGTCCTCGTTCAGGTGAGAGTGCGATGAGGAGAGGTTTCAGAGTGTGAGGCCATGGGCTGCACCTCAGCCAAGCAGGTGTCGGCCGTGCCCAACGATGAGGAGGGACGCGGCAAGGCCTACAGCAACGGAGACCTCTTCACCGGTCAGTACACACACACACACACACTGACTCACATACACACAGATGTCAAAAACGGCTTCACAGCTCCATTTCACTCCGTTAATTGCTCGGTGCAGACCCATTTCCCCGTCTGCTCTCACAATATATTCTCTTTGTTATAGCTCACGGTCCTCTGGTCGAGTGTTAAGTTCTCCATTCCAGACAATAACTGTCAACACGATGGTTTTATTGGGGTAATCCGCGTCGACCGTTCATGTGAGAGAGAGGAAGTAACCAGTTAGTGGAGACTGCAGTGTTTTTAATTCTGTGCTCGCTCAGGTGCTGTGCTCAGTATCTTTGACGTTCGGAGTGCTTTGGAAAGCACTGGGAGAGGAGAAGTGAGACTGAAGAGAGAAAGCAGAAAAGGAAGTGACGGAAAAGAAAGCAGAAATGATGAGTTGAGATTGCACAGGTATAGTTAAAGGGACACTCCACCAAAGAGAACTGCTCAGACTGAGAAAAAATAAAGTTTTTTTTGGGGGGGGGGGCCTCTCGAGGAAGTTTTCCAGGAAGTTTGAAAAAAAAAAAAGACTTTTAATTTATCTCAGTTTGGGCGTGATGCTTCAAAATTTTAACAGTCAGTCTGTGTTGAGAACTGGAGGTGTGGAAAGGGAGGTGTGCTAAATTCTATTGAGTTGCATTAGGGAAAATGTAGTTTTTAATGGAGCTATGATTTTAACTTTTCTATAATCCATCACATTTGAGTGCCCCAACATTGTGCCTATTAGGGGAAAAAAAGGACAAAAACACACATTTATGCCAGACAAAAATCATTTTTTTCCTAATCTTTGTTTTTGTATTGTGAAATACTGGATAGTGAATAGTTTCAGGGCACTGAACACGGGGGGAAAAAAGGAAAAAACATCACTGTTGGACTACTCACAAGGGGAAAAAAGGAAAAAACATCACTGTTGGACTACTCACAAATCAGATTACGCAACCTGTGACAAGTAGACACTGCTTTTGTTTTTAAAGGGTCACGGTATTGAAAAAAAAAAGGTCGGGGAACCTCTGGATTATTTACTGGATTAGATGGAGAGACAATAAATCAACAATGATTTTAATAATTGATCAATCATTTGAAAATATGCCAAACATTCTCTCTTTCCTCTGTCTTTACTGCAGGGATTTAGATTAGTTTAAACCGAATATGTGACATTTAATGCAGCTGTCTCTCGGGTGGAAAAGTGGGTCATCCATAAATTATAGGACAGGATTGGTGGTTCAATCTCTGACTCCTCTTGTCAACATGTCAAGTGTCCTCGATCAAAATATTACTCCCCGCGTGAGTTGATTAACTGAAAAAAATAATCAACAGATTAATCTGTAATGTGTATAATTGTCAGTAGCAGCTCAAGCTTTATTAATAGCTCACAGGCTGTTGTGCGGCGAGGGACAGAAATAAGAGTGAAAGCCAGAGAAAGAGAGAGAAATGATTGGTGGTAGAGGGATTAACAGCGATTAAGAATTAGGAGCAACTGCACGTGGGCGGATGGACGTGGCAGATGACAAACCATAGGAGGTCTCTCTCTCTCCGTCATCCCTCGCTCCCTCTGACCCGTCTCCGTCCCCTTGTCTCCAGCTTCTCACCCCTCTATCTACGACCTCTCTTTGACTCGCCGCTCCTCCTCATCCCCTCTATTCTCTATCTCCGACACGTTCCCCTCATCCAGCCCTCCCCTCCCCTCCGCCCTCACCTCCGTGAACTCTCTCTCTCTCTCTCCGCTCTCACATCTTGTTTCCCTCATCGTCTTTTAAGGAGCAACAGACCGAGGCATGAGATGAGAGGCAGAGATGGGGAGGAGTGGAGCGTTTTTCCTTGAGAGAGGAAGACAGAATGACGCGTGTTGACGCCCGCCGCAGCTCTTCTCTCTCTCTTTTTTTTTTTTTTTTTTTTTTTTTTCTCACTCGACAACTTCTCTGTCTGTTAGATTGTCTTCCCCTGCTCAAGGCCTCATTCTTCCCTTCCTCTTTCTCTCTGTCTCTCTATTTTGGGTCTCTGGCACCCCTCCTCTCTCCCTCCTCTTCCTGCCTTCATCTCCCAGTGTTTCTTCTCCCCAGCTCTTTTCCTCTCTTCTCTGGCACAACATTAGGTCAAAACCTTTTGTCCTTTCGCCTCCCCTCCTCTTTCCTCCCTCTTCCTTCCATCTTTACCCCCCCCTCCCTCCAAGTCTCGCTGTCAGTTCATTAAAGGGGAATCCAGAGTGGCGGTGGCTCGGCCAGACTACTGTTTGAGTTTGTGTGTGTGTGTGTGTGTGTGTGTGTGTGTGTGTGTGTGTGTGTGTGTGTGTGTGTGTGTGTGTGTGTGTGTGGTGGAAGACCAAGCGACCTGAATAGTGGATTAGTCTTATCCCACACCACAACATCATTTCTTCACCCCTCTTATCTGTTTCTCCTTCACGTCTCGCTTTCTGTATCCTCTTCCTGTACAGTATTTCAGTCATTGTCACGTGAAGTCATTCTTTCCTACTTAACTCGTGGCCCTTTCCAGTCAAACTGCCTCACTACATCCGGTGTGCTTCTCATGATCGAGGCGGAAAAAGTCTGGTGGGCCCTCGTCAGTCGGACCGCCTACACACATGTATTTACCCCCAGTAGACGTGAGTGTGTCTATGTGCATTTAGCGAGACCTCTTCTCCGCCTCCAACAGATTGTCTGCCAGTCAGTCTGTCCGTGTGTGTATTTGTGCATATATGTGTGTGTGTGTGTGTGTGTCCCAGATATTCTGGCTGCCCACTCTGTCAGACTCCGACCACTCACCCCACCCCTCTCTCGGTCGCTCTCACACAATAACCGGAAAGGTCTGAGCTCCATTACACAAACACTGAAGGACGGCGAGGGAAAATAGCAACACTCTCCACAACATCATACTATTGATGTCTGTAATAATCACGGTCGGAGGAGATTGGGAGTGGAGATAGTGTGTATGTGTGTGTGCGTGTATATGAATGTGTTTGTGGCACCCTAACATGTATACACGACATGGTGTCGTGCAGGTTTCACTGTTTGTTTTAGGAATCTGTGTTGTTCTGAGGCGGTGGAGCAGCTGAGTGGTTTGAGGGTTTCGTCCTTCTGACGCTAATGTCCCTCTGAGTTGTGTCAGATGCAGAGAAAATAGTGTGAAGAGAACTCAGGTTTGTTGTATGGTTCTACTGATCAAGTGTCAGTAGTATGTATTTCTTTATCAGGCTGCTAAGTCGGCGCTCAGTCCTTGGAAATATTTTCGCATACACAGTTCAATGAGAGCAGCTACATCCTTGAATGAACTTTTTGTGTGGACGCATTTCAGAGAATTCCTCCGAGAACACTAAACATAAATCACAAACTCACAACAAATACAGTTTCTGTACACAGTTCCTCTTGAGAGCCGTACGCTGAAATGGAGAAACCACGCTGGCGACGGAAAGGAAGGTCGCCGGTTCAGTGACTGGTACGATGAACACGGCAGCAAAAAGTGTCAGACCTGCACTCGCACATCCCTTTTTATTATCACTGCTGAAGTGCTCTTTGACAAGATCTGCTGCAGTGGAGCTGCTTCAGTGGTGAACTGAGGTTAACTGTGGAGGTACTGGGCAGCTTCCAGGTGTGACTGCGCAGCAGGGCGTTCCTGGAAAACAACATTCATGCTCAGTGAATTAACCCCTTGTTAAATAAAGTTTGATATATATGTACTGCTGATTCAGAACAAACATGTACCAGCTTCAGCCAGAAGAGACGACTTAAAAACCTTTAAAGTATTAGTCCAATAACCTTGTTGTACCCTTGTGCATATGCAGCACATTACATATAAACACTGTGGGCGTACACATCCCTCATGTGCAGTGTATGTCTGTTTGTGTGTATGTATTCTTTAAGAGCATAGCACTGGTGCATGTTATCGTGAACCCAGCATACCGGATATGTCTGTTTCTGTGTACTGGCCTTATAGGAATTGTTTCCCTTTTTCCACATAATAAGATGAAATAGTTTGTCTGACGTCATCGGTATAACCGTGTGAGTTTGTGGCTGAATGTGTGTAATCCTTCAGCTTTTCTTCGTGTTTCCATTTTTGATATTTTTTATAGTTCCAGCGAACCCCAGATGTTTACACATTCTCTCGTCTTTATTTGTTTATTTTACTCAGACATATTTCACATTTGGTTCGGTTTGTCATTTAGGTTTAGTGTTCTCCGAGGAATTCTCAAAAATGCCTCTAATTCCAGACACGACAATAATGTTTGGCTCTCTTCTCATTTAGACAATCGTCGTGTGTCACTGAGGAATTTAAGTGGAAGACGTCAGACGTCTGTGTTAGAGCATCAGCCTGGTAAATCAGTCTGACTGTCTGTAGTCTAAGGCAGCATACAAAGTACGGTAATGGAGTGATTGCACAGCAGACTTTTAGACTTGGCAATGCCGGGGAAAACAGGTGGACTTAGCAGGACCTTACCTAAGTGAAGCCTGTGTGATGTGTCTGCTGTGCGACTGGTCCATCCACTGATTTCAGCAGCATCAGACTAATGAGTAACTGCTGCTGCGTGGCCAACGTGGGCTGCAGTCTGTTTATACAGTATGTGTCTGTAATGTATCATTTTCAATATTATAGGTCTAGGAAAAGACTGTGATGGTGAAAGATGTGTGAATATTCTGCCAGTACGAACCAAAAGTGAGATTCTCAATGGCTCTGATTATTTAATTATGTATCACATATTTTTCTGTTGTCTGAGGGCGTCAGGAGGTTATTGAGGAGCTCCCGGGGGTCAAACTCAATATTAAATTCATTTTAGTTAGAGGTGGCACTTCAGTAACAGACTGAAAATTTCAAAATGTCTTTTCTGATCAGTATGTTCCTGCTTTTCATAATTTTATCCCCACCAGCAAAAGCCATGACATTTTATTTCTGTTCAGAATATTAAGCACAGTCCGTCTGTATTTCTTTCTAACACACACTGATTGTGTGCATGTGTGTGTAGGTGTAAATGTCACGGCCCGGCTAGGGATGGCCTGGAGCCAGAATGACTGAGAGGGAGGACACACAGCAGGAAGGACAGAGTGACATAGCCACAGGGCAGGCGGGACGGCGAGAGCTGTTAGAGCACAAATACACACACACACACACACACACACACACACACACACACACAGTCAGAAGATTCCTATTTAATTACGCACACCAATACGAACTCCACACTTGCATAAAGCGACAAACGTGCTGATTCAAAGGCACAAGCGCCATCTTAAATAGAAACACACTTTGTGCACACGCAGGGCCTCGTGCACACACTGTGACCGTTGGTACCTTAAGGTCAGCACGGAGCTCTGGTCTCTAATCAGAGACGAGAAAGACGTCCACATGACAAAATCACGGCTTCTCAAAATAGCTCTTCCCTTTCATCTTCCTCTCTCTGACTGTTGCCCTCCCTCTCTCCCAAAGCGAGCCCGGCATCGGCGTGACGAAACACCCCTGTCTTTTCTTGTGACAATAACACACATACACACACACACACCCACACCCACAGAGCATGACCATTTTTTGCTCCTATCTAAATTGCAGCGAAGTCTGTGATGTGATGAGTCTTGATTGGTGTAAGCTGGGTCACTTTGATCCATCTACACTCGTCACATTAAGCTCAGTGACTATCCTGTAACAGGAGCAGAACATTCTGTCTGTCTGTCTGTGTGTGTGTGTGTGTGTGTGTGTGTGTGTTTAGCCCGTCAGGCTCCAGCTCACCCAAATTATAAAATGACAGTTTTCTTAACTGCGGTGCGAAAATATTCATTTGGATTTATTTAGCCAACGTAGCCCACAGCAAGGGCTAATTTTACAGCCTGCTATTCATCTGGATCTACAGTACAGATTATAGAGCTTGCATGTGGATGGCCTCTGTAACATGCAGGAAATGGCTCTTTATTCTGTTTCCTGCAGCAGCACCGTATGTGCTGCATGTTTACAGAGCAGATCTTAGGTCGGTGAGCCTGTGCAGTGTTATAAAACCGTTTGTGTGTCGGCATGTTCAGACAGGAGCTGCTTCGCTCAGACTCGTTTACATTCCTGAGACAAACAGAACAGCAGAAAAGTAGTCGGCATTTGTTTCTTCTTCTTCTCTCTCTCCCTCTATCTTTGAAATGATTTCAGTTACGCACGTGTTGAGATGTAGAAACACAGGTGATCACATGCAAACACACACACACACGCACCATGTGCTCAAACGCACAGGTGATCCAGATGTGAGGTGGATTGTGAGCAGTGGAGCAGAGGGAGGAGTGAACCCTTCAGCTGAGCAAAGAGTGGCAAAGATAGACACATGGATAAACATACAGACTGCTGATAGAGTGAGGGCAAAATACAAGGAGTGCAACAGATAAGGCCAAGAGGTGTGTGTGTGTGTGTGCAGTGCCTGTGTCTGAGCGTGTGTGTGGGTGTGTGTCAGCGTCTCAGCTGCTTTATCAGTTAAATGTCCGACAACCATGTAGTCAGCAGAAATGCCAGCATGCTTGAATTGTTCTGCTCAAGGTTAGGATTGGTTTGGTCTTATGTAAAGGTGCTGTACGAAGAGTTTTTAGACTTCATCTCATATTACATCACTGTCAGATTTATTGTGATATTATTATTATTACTGTTTTGGGTCTTTCAGAAATGATTAGGCTGCCTTCAAAATTCCCCGTTTATTACACAACTTTCCACCGTTTCATTTTGATTTGTAGGTTCATTTCAATCCTGCAATCATCATAGATGTGACACTACATGTACTTTGCTCAAAATGATGAATACATACAATAATTTCTATTTATTTAAAGTCTGTGTAAAGTAGGAATAAATATGTGTTATGAGTTTGTCAGACCAAAGAAAGAAAGCAAGTGTTTTTAACCACCCAGGCAAATCTGAATGATTAAAAATATCGACAAATTTATGAAAACTAGGTGTTAAAATCGGGTAAAAATGAGCAGTATTCTCAGCTCCAGGACAGAAGCGATTTCCAAGCAGAAATTTTGAAGCGACTGAAACGTGTCAGATGAGTTCAGAAAATGACATGACTACTTTGAAACACTCTGAGCGAGATGAATTAATCTCTATCTCTCTGCTAGGGGTGCAGACGTATGCGCAGGGTGGCCTCAGCGTGTCATCGAGCCACCCTTTAGGACCGCCCACAAAATCTCCACATTTCACATTTCAAGTCATGTTTTCAGCAACTTTTTCCCCACATATGTAATGTATTTTGAAAGAAACCTCAGAATTGTCTTTACACAGACTTTAATGCTCAGAATAAACTCTCAAGTCTATATTATGCAGGAATGATGATCATCACAGTTTCTTCAAGCTTAAAGCGACCTTGTTAAATGCCTTGATTCCTCTGACCAACACTTCAATAAGAGCAGCAAATTCTCACAACTGAAAAACTAGAAATAAGAAATAAGGAAAGCAATTAATTTGATGTCTGTCATCTAATAATTGCATCGCTATTGTAAATATATTTGGGTTTTCTCCTGCTGTTTGGACAAATTGAGCAATTTGAAGATGTCATCTTTGATCTGTGGAACTTTTCTTCATCTGGTTCATTAACAAAATTTAATCAGTAGAGGACATAATCATTAGTTGCAACCCTAAATAGATTAAAGAAGAAAAAAAATGGCCCTTCTAATTTTAACCTGGTGGAAACTATAGAAAAAATATTGAGACTCCAAATGAATACAAATAAGTATTTTTTTTTTTTTTTTATTTTTTTTTTTAGAGGAGCCTGATATTTAATATAATTTGTCCTGATTAACTGGGTATAACCACTCAGAGATCCTGGACTTTAAGACTGGACTGTGAATAGATTGATTTGTTGGACTTCTATTTGAATTATTTTGAATTCATTTGAATTATTTTGAATTCAAATAGTGTGTTGAAATCAGTATGAGCTGCACAGCGCTGTTCAGTCAACACATTCAGATTGTTGCCCTAGTTTCTACCTTTTGGCAGTGATTTTAAGATTCAGTGCGGGGCGTGGCGGCGGCACCGTCGTGCAGTTTTGCGGAAGTGTTTCCATTCTTCACTGACCTCGTCTTAACTGTCTCAGCAGTCCACGTAGCCTCGAAGCTGTTCAACTTCAACGATCCCCTCAGCTTTTCTTTTTTTCCCCTCTTTCCTCAGATGAGTCGCTGTAGCTGAAATGGAAAGGAGATGACTAGTTTCCTCCCTACTTATCCCTCAGCTGTCATGTCTACTCTCTAAAACACTGTATCAGGTTGTAGTTATCAGATTACCTCGGACAAATTATAACTAAAATCGATGGCACGGCCATTGGAAATGTTGACATAATGGAGTGAGGATGCAGTGAAGCCGATTTGACACAGGTCAATTATTTTAGTCTTGCAGATCATATTGACCAGGACGAATGAAAGGAATCTGGCCAATGTTTCTTCATGTTGTTGTTTATTTCCCTGCTGCCTCTCTCTCTCTACCTACTATAACCATGTCTCTCTCTCTCTCTCTCCTCAGATGAATACAAGATGAAGGGAGTGGAGGAGGTGAAGTACATGAGAGGGGAAGAAAACAGGGTGAACGCACGCAACCAGGAGAACTTGGTGAGAGACACGCACACATACACAGTAACACTAACCCATCCACTGACAGCCCGTCATCCACACACAGACTCAGACCCTTTTCCTTGACAGTTTATCAGCTCAGGCGAACAGGCCTCGTGTTTGTGTCCAGAGGCAGCTCCATCCGTCAGCCTCACACATGCACACTTATTGTGTTCTTGCCACGAGTCCAAAAACACACAAAGAGGCGCCTCACACGCAGGTACAAACAACATGTTGGCGTGTGTGGAATGTGAGCGCTCATTACTTGGTTGGTTTGACTCCCTTCTGCAAAACCTGCGATGTTAGACGGCGGAAAGAAAAGCTGTATCGTCACTGAAGAAGTTATTTTTTTTGTATCACTAAACTTTCCAAAATAACCTGACTATCCAACCAGCCAACATTTAACCTCCATTTTTATAAAGCTTGCACATATTTCTATATTTCATCCTCAACACAATCAAAAGTGTGAAGTGAGAGCCTGTTTGCTTATTCAATAAATCAGGTCAGCCTTTCTGGCGTCCTTGCAAGTGGTGAAACAATAACTAATGTATCTATAAATCTTGATTTTTAAAAAAGAGAAGTAGTCTCACACTGTCAATGATTTGGTGTTATAAATAGCAGCCTTATCACAGTAACAGGCTACAGCTACAAGGGGAAGCAACCAGAGGTGTTGTAGTAAATACAGAGGTTGCAGTTTTTGATTCCTCTCAGCTGATCTGAAAATAGATGAGTAAACTCACTTCAAAGAGTCACGTAAACTGAGTTTAGCCTCCAGTACATCCCAGGAAGCACCTCTTCTCTCCATTTCTGTAACTCGAAGCCACATTTTGCATGAAGAAATCAGATAAGATGCCGCTGGAATTAAGCTCTGTTGAAAAGTGACACCATTTTCTTTTCTTTTTCTTTTTTTTGTGCATAAATAGTTAAAATTTCTGGTTTTAAAATAGGAGGTACGGCGTGTTATTTAGCTGTTATTGGAAGACCCAAACCACATTTTTTACACAGCCAGGTTAACCTCCAGCACAGTCACTACATGTGGTCAGACCTGTATTTGTTTCTTACCACTTGTTATTACTGAAGGTGTTTCCTGTCGCAGAGGAATTCACACACACAAGCAGCCAGCCATGAAAGATGCAGGTTACACCGTTTTTGGTTGGCAACATTTTACTGTGGCAGGAAAGCGTATACAAAGCAAGAACGTGGACGGGAACTCATGTGATGTGACCAACCTTAAACCAGAGTCGATGCAACAGTTTTATTTAGACCTACATTCATCATTATCTGTGCCCGGTGTCCTACAGCTACCAGCTGGGTGAGGAAGTAATTCGATAATGCAGGTTTGATGTGTGCTTTCGGTGGCGTGGCTGTTTGCTGATATGAGTTGTTTGTTTTGTTTTGTTTTTTTTTTGTCCGTTTTATCAGCTGATAATGAAAACTAATGGTGTGTTTGTGTGTGCCTTGCAGGAGAAGAGTAATGTGCAGTACAGGGGCAAACCGCAGAAAGAGGTCTCTGCAGCAAACATCAAATCTAAGTAAGTGGCCAGCAGCCAGCAAATGTCCGGTGATATTGTATAAGAAATATATACTAAGGAGAGCTCTGATAACTAAAGTTAAAGGGTTAAACACATTTTCTCGTTGACCTTTAGGAGTACAAATAGTTTTGGATTTAATTAACCAGCTTCTGAGGCATCCTCCCTTTATTCATCCCAGACAATGGAGATTAACTGTATTGAATTTCTGGTCCTTACAAGACTCGAAAGTTCTATTAAAAAATGTGCAACGTGTCCTTGAAGAAACAATGTTACTACAAATTACTATTTACAATCCACAAATATCACTTTGAGCAACTGTTATTTCCAAGGTTGAGAATGAACTTTCTATCTCGGACGAGACGCTCTTAAAATGCACAGATGTAGACGGGCCGAATTAGAAAGAGATCCAATCAGAACTCATCTCTAAGTGTGTTAGGGAGGTTAGATATCGAGCTCATGTTATTTGTATCAGCTAACAGCACAAGCTTCAGAGAAGCCACTGAAACCTGAGCTGATAATCTTAAATCGTAAATTAGTCTTATTAATGGAAATACACGATTCCCTCAGGATGCTTTTAGAAACTATAGAGAAACATTTAAAAATCATTACATGAACTAAGCCCAGGAACCGATTTTAGTCGATTTAAATCTTCAGATGATTTTTAACTCAAACAAATCAGATGACTAAAACTACATTGCACTTAAATCAAAGTTTATTAAAGCTAAATGAAAAGTTGCTGTCACAAACACTGATTTCAATATGAGGTGATAAATTTGCTGTAATTGTGACGTGTGGTAATTTGGTGGAAGCGATCCTTTAATAATCCGTTATGTCCGGCGTCCATTACATGCAACTTATAATCAGTATGCAAATATTATGATGTGTGAAGCAAGTGATATTTTGTGTCTGGTTTTTGTAATGCTGTCTCTTGGCAAACCTCAAACGCTCTGTGTGTGTGTGTGTGTGTGTGTGTGTGTGTGTGTGTGTGTGTGTGTGTGTGTATGTGTGTATGTGTGTATGTGTGTATGTGTGTATATGTGCGCGTGTGTTTTTGTTTGATCTCTGTATATGTATACATCTTAACTGTTGGTGGCTGCAGAATATTTTGTCTTTGGATGAGAGACTGGGTTAATACTTAATACTTAAATAATTATTTAAATTCCTCCACAACACCACACTCCGCAACCATGGATTTCTCACACTGCAGCGAGGATTGTGTGTGCGTGTGCATACTGCTGTGTTTGTGCCGTGTGGGGGGTGTAATGGAAAATTCTCATGATGTATTTGTTGCCTCCCCTCTCCTCCTTGTCTCCAACCTCCAACTTCCTCTCCCCCTCCTCCCCGCTCCTCTCTTTCCCTCTCAGCATTCACACGTCAGAGAGCCAGCAGGAATTTTTCAGGATGCTGGATGAGAAGATTGAGAAGGTGAGGGAGGGGGGGTGTATAAGTGTGTGTACTGGTGTGTGTGTATGTGTGTGTGTGTGTGCGTGTGTGTGTGTGTGTTTGAGGGCATAGATTGGGTCTCAGAACATTTAAAGAAACAGCTGGGTCTTAACATTTAAAGAGACAGGCTGTACAACGACATCCATTAGTACACATTGTGATTCTGCTCAGGAGCTCAACACTCAACATGTGTGAGGGGGCGATGCAGGTCATCACTGCAGTGACGAGCACTTACTCCTCTTAGTCTGCCACTTGAATTACGCCAGTTGTGTATGACTATAGATGAGTTTGCAAAGTGAACTGACAGCGAGAAAAACAGCTGGATTCAGCTCTGATGTGATGCATTTCATTTTTTTTTCAGCAGTGCTGTAGCTGAATGTCGCAATATCACAGAGTAGAAATACTCGGCCACAGGTCAAAGTCAACTGATGGGATAATAAACTTAAAGCCGCTCTATTCAACATTGTTGCCTTCACAGTGGATGTAATTATTACATATAATGTGAGGTATTAAACCCAGCTTGACTCTTGACCCTTCAGCTTATTTTTTATGGTGTTTAAATCCCACCCCGCTCTAAGAGTCTTCAGTGCAAAGCTCTTAAAAACCCACTGTACACTTCCTGCCCGGCACGAAATAGACAAACTTTGTTTGTTTTAGATTTTATTTTGAACATGCATCCCAAAACAAGACAAACCTATTCACAATCCCAACACAAATGAAATCTTCCATGTTCGAAAAGATGTTCTGCTTATCAAGTATTTTAGACTATGCTCCTGAAATATCCTGAAAACAGAGCTAATAGGAGAGTGAATATTGGATTTAATAGCTTATTAGCCAGAAACATGCATCCAAATGAAGACTAATGTCACACTGCGTCTGCTAGATGTGCAAGTAGGTGTTACTATCAAATAAGAACCGAGAAAAGCATCAAATCCTCAAACTTTTTTTGGCATTTCACTTGAAAAACAATGAATTTATCATCCAAACAACTGCAGATTAATCATCACGTAACTAAGCTGTCATGTCAATGTAGTGGAGAGTTAAAATTAAAAATATTTTCTGTGGAAACGTTGAGAATTTTATGCCGTTAAGTTCCTCAGAGTAGTATTTTGTCACTGTACTTTTCTAAATGCACTTTGTGTCTCCTCATCACTGGTTTGCAGTGTACGGCTGAGGCAGCCTGCGTTTGAAAACCTTATTCGAAGAGACACAGAGTTTAGCGTTAGAGAGAGGAGAGAGGAACGCAGTCGAGTTAGCTCCTCATCAGGATGCAAGAAACAAAACAACATAACTGCCCACCTGTCAGCACTTTGCAGCTTCATCTAGCATTTTCTATTCAAGTACCTGCAAATAGACAAGACTTTGTTTAAACACGACTGGAGTAACAGGTGCGTGGGGGGCTTGTGCTGCATGCAGACAGTTCAGAGTCACTTAAAGGAGGTGATTACTGAGCATGGAATGAATTAGAGTAGAAAAAACATGAAAATTATGCACGTCTCTCTCTTTCTTTGCAGGGGCGAGACTACTGTTCGGAGGGGGAGGAGGAAGATGGGACATAGCACAGAGGCCCCCAAGATTTACCCCCCACAGAGAGCCTCACAGTCTGTGTGTGTGAGTGTGTGTGTGTGTGCGCGCGCTTGTGTGCGAGAATCGAATCAGTGTTTTACCAATGGGGCGTCGCTGTGACGGGACACTGTATGTGTTGGTGTGAGCAGTTGTGTGTTTTTGAACGTATGGCAAAGATAGTATTTTAATCAAAAGTGAAAGAGTGGGGGATACATGTGAGAAAGAGAGGGAGATGGAGAGAATGGGATAAAGAACACTTTCTTCAGAGACTACAGCCCTACTCTCTTAGCGCCTCACGCCCTTTCAAGGCCCCCCCCGAGCGGACAGATGGAGGTGGCGGAGCGATGAAGGGACGGACAGATGAAAGGAGGGAAAGATGGAGGAGGACGTGACGACGGATGGGCACGTCTCTTCACGAATAGAGGGTGAAACGACCTGCTACACTCGGGGTCATTTGCTCAAGCAGCTCTTCGTCCCTTCGTCTGTTCCTCGTGAATATTTTAACCCCTGTGATTGGACAAAACTCCCAAGCGAGGACGAATGTCTTGGTGTTTGTGTGTGTGTGTGTGTGTGGAGGACTGAAAGACACACGAGTGAAGAAGAAACGAGGAGTTTGCATAACGCCACCAGGATCCACGTTGAACTTTTTTTGGCTCGTCTGCCTACAGCCATGCCAGCTTGGGCCACGGGGCTATGAGGGGCTGAGAGAATGGGTGAGGAGAAGGTTGAGAAGAAAGAGTGAGAAAATTTGTGATATTTTAATAAGAGAGTAGGGAGAAAGCCGGTGATTTAAAAAAAACTCTAAACTCCTCCTGCCTTCTGAAGTCAAGAACCTTTTCTTTTTTTTATTTTCTTTTTTTATTCTGTTCCACAGCCACTCGTTCAGTTATTTTTCCCTTTTTTCTGTTTGTTTTTACTCTTGGCTTCCTTCATAGTGTATCGTCATCAATCATCAATGTCATTATCATCCTCATCACCGCAGCAGGCAGGCAGACTGAAGCTGCATTAGTTCAGAGCATCTGTGTCTCAACCCTATCCATCCTCCATTATCTACCATCACACTGCACACACACACACACACACACACACACACACACACACACACGTACATGCAGTCTTTTATTGTACATACCGTAACACACTCTCATCCCAACGCACCCTCGGCATGTACATATAAACCACACACAGGCATTATTCTATCCCTTTCATTTCACCAGCAGACTGTCATGTGCATCTATCAGAGGTATTCTGTAAACCTCTATTTCTGCTTTGGTTCACCGTTCACACACAACACACACACATTCATACATCTGTCCACTGAAACCGGGTTGAGCTCAAGAGGAGGATGCGTGGTTGTCATGTAGACACAGACCTGATCACATCTTTTGTTGTCATCTTTACTGGATACTTCCTGTTGTATTATTTTGAATACTTTTTTTCTATTAAAAATAAAAACAAAGAAGCTCTTAATGTGTGTGTGTGTGTGTGTGTGTGTGCATGAGCCATCTTAGTGTGTGTGTGCGCGTGTGCGTGTGTGTGTGTGTGTGTGTGTGTGTGTGTGCGTGTGTGTGTGTGTGTTGCTACAAGCTGAGTAATGGAGCGTTGTCATGCTGGCAGTGCACTGAGTAGTGTGAAGTCAGTCTATTTTCCTGTGGTCATGCTGCCTAAAGCCATGCAGTCAGAACACATTCACTCACAACAAGAAGACTGCGTTATGCCACCTGCTGGTACAATATCAGTACTGCAGTCTAGTAGGCAGCATTGTTCCTGTAAGCAAAGTTTTAATTTCACCCAGAATTAAGGACCCAGTTTAAGAAGATGGATTTTTTAATGTGCTTAACTCTTTGCTGGGTTCAACTTATAAACATAAATCAAGTTCAATCATCAAAAACTGCAGAGATGCAATAAAACAACTCCCAGAATGAAATAACATTTTGTTGTTCTAAGGGATGAAAAGTTGAATAAGACACTGTTAATATCTATCTTGTTTGATTAATATGTAACTGTGGCTAATTTCTAACTAATGTTAGAAAAATGTAGCTAGTAGTTAATGTGTAACAGACAATCCCGAGTCACTTTGATGACTTTGTGTTGTCTCCTTCGTAACCCTGGAAATCGTCACTTTGTAGCTGCAGTGGCTGCTGTTTAGCAAAAATAACAGTCTCACTTTGAACTACAATGGATCTGTTCATCAAAAGACCCTTTTCACAGTGGCCATTTTGACATGAAATAGTAAAAACACAGGTGTTATCAGTGAAACTAATTAAGGTTAATTTTCCTTTCAGGACAAACAGAGTCAGGGTGCTGCTGTGGTGCATGCTTTGAAAAGTCTGCAGTTAAAGCTGCACTAACCAACAATAAATCAGATTACTAATTGTTAAAACAGGGGTTACTTGTAGGATGAGCTCACCTGAATATTCAGTTCCCCCGTAGCGCTACAGACCTTTTGTAGCATCTTTCAGCTCTTTGTTTTGGTTTTCTGGCACTACAGCTTTACTGTTTTGGTTCACTCTCTCAGCTCTCATCAGTGAAAAAGTAGAACTAAACACCAGACAGACAAGTAAGTGACTAACTCACGAACATAGTGGGGCATGTTAGAGACGGATACTGGTTGCCCTGGTAGCTCTCTTGGTGGAGCGAGTGGCTCATGTATAAAGACTCTGTCCTTGCCGCAGAAGCAGCAGCCCAGAGTTTGATTCTGACCTACAGCCCTTTGCTGCATGTTATTCTCCTCTCTGTCTCTCCGCCCACTTTCCTGTCACTCTTCAGCTGCTACTATCCAATAAAGGTTGAAAAGCTCAAAAAGTAAAAAAAGAGACACATATTTCTCTCAGCAGTTGGTGGAGACCAAAATGGAGCTAAAAGACAGAGAGTATTGTATTTACGTTTGTCAGGGAAACACAAACATGACAATATATATATTGTAATATTTTTGCTATATCAGCTTTATAAGGTGATGGTATGCCAGTTTTTCTGCTGCCCCAAAGGGGCCAAGAAAATCAGTTATTGCAGGTTTAATGTGTTCAAGAAATACGAATCAAAACCAAACACGTAGGGCGGTGTTTAGCTCAGTTGGTAGAACAGCCACCTCATGTACGAAGGCTCAGTCCTTTCTGCGGAAGCTCAGGGTTTGAATCTGACCTGTGGCTCTTTCCCGCGTGTCATTCCCCATCTCTCTCTCACTATCCCCACGTTCCTGTCACTCTTCAGCTGCCTCTATCAAAATAAAGCTTGAAAAGGCCAAAAAAATCATCTTAAAAAAAACAACAACACGTAACAAACACACAGAAACTGTGTGGGTTATTGTTATTCATGATGTATTGTTTTATGACCCTTTATGGGGAGTGTTCCTGTCAGGAAATCAATGATATGATAACAACAGAAATCAAAGCAGCTCTCCTCCTGGATGAGTTCGATATTTAATCTATAAAATTCTAACAAATATGGAAGTGGAATAAATAATAGTTGTCATCTATCATAATAAATAAGGACACTTATGTTTTTACAATGACAAACTGTGTCATAATCCTGGTAACAACTCCAACTTTTCTTCACAGATGACTATATGATGTGCTAGTATATAAATCTCCAGATTGCTGAATCGATATCCGCTCCTAAACTCAGTCTAATGTTCTCCCTGTGGGATGGATGCCATAGTGCTTTGAGTGAGTGTCAATGGTTAAGTTGATTACCACATTATAAAAGGAACACTCAGTGGCCTGGCTGTGTCTTTAATACCCAACTCCCTCTCTCTCTAACACACTCACTCCTCCTTTACCTCGCATGACTCGCTTGCAGGGGCACATAAGGTTACAATCTGCAGTCACTATGCACATCAGCGGCGTGAAAGGATCCCTGTGGGCCAGTGCTCGCAGGCAAGGCTCTCCCACACAGAAATAAATGTGTGGTGAAGGCAGACAGAGAGAGGTGGGCGAGGTAAGAGCAAGAAAATTAAGACAAGGGAGTTGCAAAAGTGAGAATGTGGGAGGGAGAGAGCGAGGAAGAGATGATGTTGCCCGTTAACCTCAGACAGGAATATGGGCAAGAAAATGTTCTTTCCACCCTGACGTAAGTACCAATAAAGAGCCCACTCCTCCCTGCTTTGTGTGTGTGTGTGTTTAACTATTTTAGCGTGGGTGTGTATGTGTGTGTGTGTGTGTATGTGAGTGAAATAGAGCCCTAAGTGTGAAAGTCCTTATTAGGGTACAACGTGTTCTTGGCTGCTCTTGTGATTTAAGTCCAAATCTTTGAATAAATCAGAGCCAAATTCACAGTCAGAGCTGAACATTTGTCTTACTGATGAAAAACCAGTAGCTTGTTTGTCATAAATGAGAATATTATGCTGTGGCTGCAAACATTACTGACGCAAACACATTAATAACTTGGATTTAGTTGTCATCTTGTGTTACTCCATGTATTAAAAGACATGCCAATCAATTTGGTTTTGCATTTTATATTTAGATAACAGATTGGGCCCTTCTGCAATGATGCCAGGGCGCGGAAACCTTGAAGTGAGGATGACAGAAAAGATTGTAGGCTACTTAGCTATACATTATATACATATTAATTTTGAAGATGAAGAACAATTACCAATTCTTCCACTCAAAGAAAAACATTAGTATCAGTATCTTGGGCAAGATGCTGTATCCCAAATTGCTCCCGAAGTCCTTGCCGTCAGTGTGTGAATGCGTATGAATGGTTAGCTCCTAAAACTTAACGAGCTGTTGGCACCTCGCAGTGCATGAATGTGCGTGAATGGGTGAATTAGCCGGAGCGTAGTCATTGTGGTTTGTTTTTTTTACCTGCATACAAAAGATTTAGATTTCGCTGCCATAGAAAGAAAAGGGTTTTTTTTTCTCAAAAAGAGAGACTTGGAGACAGTAGTACCAAATCTCATAAGTTTTGTGCTTAAAATTAGGAAGCATGTGTTTGTAGGTGTGAATGTGCAGTAAGAAGGAAAACAGCACTAATGTGGGAGCAGTACAATGTTCCAAGCCGGTTGGTGGAACCACTGAATTAATGTAATTGTGCAGTGATTAAAGCACACGGTGCTAATGAGATTTTCCATTTCATGAATTAAAATATTTTTTAATTTGGCAGTCGTACCTGTCTCTCTCTCTCTCTCTTTCACACACACACACACACACAACAGTTTTAAATTGTGTGTGTTTGTACATTGCCCACGTACAGAGAGAGAGAGAGTATGAGTCAACTCTGAGAGGCAAAATGATGGATTCCTGCCTGCATGCCCAGCAGGCCCTTGCTCAGTGTTTTAAGTCTCTCCAGCAGCTCCTCGCTGCCTAATACCCACTTTGGAGTAATCTACCTCGAGCAGCTCTGAGCACATTTGTTTAGAAATGTGGCAGCAGCAGCCACTGTGTGTGTGGAGAAGTATATTATTGTATTATTATTTTCCATTCATATACAGTACTCCAACTATATTCCTGTGCCTCTTGAGTCTCTCTTTTCCCTCCCTCTCTCCCTCTCTACCTCTCTCCTTCCCAGACATTTTTATGTAAAGCCTCTCCTTGCAGATCCATACTCGGGATTACCTTGGCAATGAAGCAACTCACATGGGGGGGATGCCAAGTCTTTATGAAGGTAGAATTGAATGCATTTGTATTCACGTTGCACATCCACAAGAAGTGACCTACTTAAATCCTTGGAAGCTAATTGTTCAGTGTAAAAACACCATATTTCATCAATAAACTGGATCTGGATGCATTAAGCGCACAATATGACGACTCTGCTATATTGGAAATTGTTTGCGAATTCCCCTGCATCACTGCAAGTGACCAGCCAGAGAGCGCTGATTGCTTTATGGTTCTGCCCTTGTATTGTATTTTACAGCAGTCTGCCAAATTCACATAAGCTGAGCAAGCACTCAGAGCCTGGAGCAAGACTGACTGTTGACTTGAGCCTGGTGGTACTGAGGAAGACTGTGGCTGTGCAGCGGTGGCAGCAGTTCAAGGAGACAATTTCAACAAGCTCAATCATCTGACCAGGATGAGTGGTTTTCTCTCCTTGCACTGTCTGGTTCCCATAAGACAAGCCTGTGTGTGTTTGTGTGTGAGTGTGTGTGTGTGTGTGTGTGTGAAAGAGAGATTTTAAAGGATAAAACAAGAGCACCATCTGCTGGTTTGGAGTTTCCCATGACGCTGACACACACACATTGGCTGATCAAGCACTATCTAGAGCTACACATCACCCAGACAGCCATTAAGGAGACAGAAGAATAAGTCCTGCACCACCCACTCACCCATCCACCCACACAATCACACAAACACACTCACATAAAGCCCACTGGAGTTACATGGAAAGTACAGGCCATTCCTCTTCTTTGTTTCCACTGAGCGTCACTACTGTGTAGAAAACTACAGTTTTATTTGCTGTATCTATAATAGCTCATGTCAGTGTTTTCCAGTTTTCTATTGTGCCTTATTTTATACTGGAAAACAGCATGAGCTCATCATCGTGTCCCCGTTTTTACTTTTTTTTTTATAGATAAACCTTTGAAGAAGTGCCACAATCCTCTACAACGTGGAACATATTTAGAGTTTTCTTTATGACATTTCTTTCTATTTATTGAACCTAGTTATGAAGGATTTACCCTGCTATTTAAAGCTAGCGATTTAAGCTCCGCTTTCTCTGCAACCACGGTTTAACAAACCAAAAGCTTGGCAGTCCTTAAAACATACATTTATCCCAAACATAACTAAATAAATGATACAGTTCTGCTCTATCTGTCATCTATAGTTCAGTTCAGTTAGAGAGAGTCAAATGGCTGCGTGTCAAGTACGCAACCAAAATTACAAAGCAGATGTTTTGCTATGACAGAAGAGGGAATACACGAGCCATTTCAATGATGAAAATGTTTCATAGACTGCCCGGTGTCAAAGCCTGACAATGTGCCAGCAGGGTGAGGTTGTGTTTTTTTTTTGTGCACAGTGGAGTGACTAACACAAGAGGTAACGTTATAATGTTGTTGCTCCTCTCATTTCAGTTTGAAAGCTAGACCATCACAGTCCATTTTGACCAAGATATGGCTCCTAGAAGTTTGTGTTTATGTACCTCTGTGCAAATCACACATAATATAACACAGACAGGCTGATCCTGATCTCTGATCTTTGTTTTAGACAGCCGTGCGTGGTGGAATAAAATCTAAAATGTCAGAAATCCTTCCACGAGCACATCCTTTTGTGAATTTTCAGTCTTGTTTCAGGGTTTGGACGAGCGTGAGTGTGAGACGATTGTGCCTTTGTGGTGTTTTTTTCTTTCACCAACTGTCTGTAGGAAAGCACTAGAGGGAGCTAAGGGATTACACAGACAGACTGAAATCACTACTCTCCTCTCTCTCTGTTTTTCTGTCCCTCATCCGCAGTGACTAAGAGCATCCAACAATACCGAACATGGAGGAGTAGTCTCATTACCTCAGAGAAGAGGGAAAACATTACCGGGTGGCAGAGGTCCTGGCTTAAATAAACAGAGCTGAGTCGAGACAGGGACAGAAGCAAACTGGATTTGCCCGTCTGCCTGTGCTGCACTATAATTAAAAAAGGGTTACTGTAGGGTTACTGTAATCATATAAGAACATGCAGTGTGATATTATAATAGCATGTAACTCGAGGTATATATTTGTGGATTGTTTTTTTATGGACTCAGTTCAACATATTTACAGCTGACAGACTACAGAGACTACAAAGCTACAGACTGACTGATTTTCTGTGCAGCTGCTGAAGTGTTTGTGTTTTGGTGCCACTTTATTTAAATGTTTGTGTCACAGTGTCAGCTCGGTTTGGCACAGGTTTTCTCCTGTCACGCACCAGTTAGATGTTTTGTTTTGGTGCCATGATTGTTCAGCGTTTTATTCCACTCAATGAAAACCTTTCACATATACTGTTGATGTCATTAATGCACTCATGCACAATTTTATACCTGATATTTCCCCTTTTTATTTTCCTTCTGCAAGGAGGAAAGAGACACATCTTTCTTGTGACTTGTCTCATTGGTCTAAGGTTGGTACATTTTACAGTATTTTGCTGTATTTTATATGATACGGTCTTATGTTTCATTGTCACCTCAAATAATGTCATGAAGTTAATTCACTGTATCTATTACACAAGTGCACAAAGCTAGGATTTTTCAGGATCACGTGAACGTCTCTTTAATAAAAACATCCCTGCAATTAATAAATATCAAATTGTGATTGTCTGCGAAAACAGCATATCCAAAACTTTTCCTGAGTTCAGAGTTTCAGCTTTGTGATGATACATTTTTAAAATAATCTAAAGGGGTTTATTTAGCATAATAAGGAGAATCTTCTCAACCCAGGAACACTTAATCCTTCATTTTCTCTGAAAAGTGCATAATCACCAAATCTGGATTCGTGTGTTGTTTTTGTAAAATTTGATACAGTGTAACTCTACACCTTTAGGCGCTGTTCATTTGGATCCACCCTCTATTTATCTTTTATAATCAATATAAACATTTAAGAAATGGTTTTAACATATTCTATATAAGATCAGTATTTATTGGTGTAGTAGTCAACAACTTTAAAGGTCCAGTCGGAGCTCTAGTTACTACAATGATTTATAGATTGCAGAAATGGAATATAATATTCATGTCATCATCTAAAAATAAGATTTTTATGTTTTTGTTACCTTAGACTGAAACTTTTATACCCAAAGTCACTGCAAGTCCTCTTCCACAGAGTCCAGAGAGCAACAATTGTTGTTTCTCCTTCATGATAGGAAAGAGAAGGTGAGGCAAGGGGTTTGCAATGCGCTACACCTACATGTCACTAAATCTTACACATTGGACCTTTAACTTGTTGTGCAGAAATTGCTGAAGTCAATGGTCAGTGGTGAGGTCAGGAGTGAAGAAAGTGTTCAGGAGCCTCTGATGTCTTACGCTGTTGTATTTATTGACGCTTGATCAAGGAGAATTAGAGACACTCTCAAAATTCATCAGAAGTGCCTGAGTCAGTCTCACATTCTGCCGAACTCATCCTGGTGGATAAACTTTAAACCCCAAGATAACACCACAAATAATACACGCCCAGAATTAGTCAAAGAGAATGTTTCTATTCATGCAGGTGTTATTGTCAGCATATTCTAGTCTGGAGACACAGATGTCTGTTTATCTATTATGTCTAAGAAGGCAGCAATAGGTCTCTTTGACCCTGGCCACCACAGTGTTGAGACAGACTGGCACCTACTGTTCTCAACCAAAGCCAAACAATTAATACTGCTGAGGACCTCAAGGCCCACACGTGACCTTGTGTAACCTTAGAAAATACCATAACACAATTCTGGTATATAAACCAGTGACAGTGTAAAAAAATGTTTAATGTGAGTGTGATGTGAGTGCTGTTAATTATATATAATTTTAAACCCTTATATAATTTGAGCTATAGAGACCAGGCTGTAAACGTGTTTATTTCTGTTGGACATTTTAATATGAGGGTTTATGGAGATTATCTTCAAGTGGATTGACTTCACATGGAGGTTGCTGCTTGATATAATCATGCATTGTATGATGATATACTGTAATATAACACATCACCTATAACAAAATGCATTAATCAACACTTGAATAGGCTATGTCCTTATAGCCACATATAAGATTGTAATGTGTTAAACGTTTAGTGCTTACAGATATTAAAGGGGGATTAAACAAAAGTTGTACTTTTTGTAATTCTGATATACTTTAGCAGCTTTGTCAGTGTGTTTCAACAAAAACAATAACACTGGAGGAGGAGAAATTAAAAAATAAAAAGTAGGTGCAGCAGTCTGTCTGAGGGTTGATGTCAGAGCTGGTGACTTCATGGTCTCCATCTCTGCAGCATCCAAGAAGCTGTAAAGGCGTGGAAACATTTAGAAAATGCGCAGGAAGCTGGAGCATTAACAGACATGAATCAACTAACTCTAGACATGGGCAATGATTTAGAACATGGTGTCCTTCACCTAACACACACAAACCACACAGTACAAACATTGAATCAGTAGTACTGGGTGTGTTCATAAGCCTTTTTTGTGTGTGTGTGTGTGTGTTTATTTGTTTTCATGTGTGTGTATAATCTGCATTATTAAGGAGGTGGAAGAGGATCCACACCAACAGCAGCAGCCATCAGCAGGGGTGCAGGAAGGGTAAAAAGGGGGAAGCTCTCCACCCACCCCTCTTTTTTTTTTTACCTCCCTTCCTCTCTCCCCCTCCCACCGTCGCTCACTCCCTTCCTCCCTCACTTTGCACCGCTCTCTCGCTCAGTCTCAGGACTCACGGCGGTAAATCTGGAAGCGAAGATGAGGGCGGTCGTGTCCGTGGGAGTCGGTGTGCTGTGGGCGCTGCTGGTCGCTCTGGTGCCCGGCGGTGTGTCGGAGCTGGTGACGCTGGTGCAAGAACGGGTGAAGGCCGAGTCTACCCTGCTGAAGCCAAAGGTTATGATTGCCATCGTGGCTCGTAACGCGGCACACAGCTTGCCACATTACCTGGGCTGCATCGAGAGGCTGGAGTACCCGAAGGAGCGCATAGCGATCTGGTGAGAGACGCACAAACAGGAGATGCAACAGTTTTAAACTTAAGTTGTGCAAAGATTTCTGCAAGTGTCACTACTTTTTTTATCCATCATATCCACATTTTTAAATATTGCACTCATAGATCAGCGCACAGTGCATGTTATTGTGGACAGAAAAGCCAGCGTGCGTCCGCGTTAATTATAATAACACATTGTCAGTGTAGGCTCACAGACCTGTTGCTGTGTTTTACGATGTACTTACCTCGCGTGTCTGCCGGCATCCAAATTGCACACTGTGGGAGAAGATGAAAGAGCTGCTGTGCATGTTGGGTTAGGCTTTAACCCTTAATCACGGTTACCCTCAGTCTGATTCAGCACAAACCTGCGGAAACGGGGCTTTAAAACAGCAGGGGACGGCAGGTAGGGGGGGAAAAAAAAGGGGCCCTCACCTCAGGTAGGGTCCTGTATGTACTGTAGTGTGTGTTTGGTCTCATACAGAGCAGACTGAGATAATATGAAGTTATCAAAGAGAGACCCTGCAGGTGAAGGGATGAAAGGAGACATTGAGTTGGTCTGACAGCAGGACTGAGGAGGGGAGGTGTTTGGGGGGGGTATGAGTTCTGGGAAGTCATGCGTAAAATGGGTGTGTGTTTGATTTTGATCCACCAGCCTGCAGAGAACATCAAACAGAATACGACAGGTTTCTGACAGGAGGCAGGTTGATTATCAAAGTGCACAAGTGAGGAATGTGAGACGTGATAGCAGTCACAAGCAGCTCTGATGGTGGATGTTTACAATGCTTCTCCCTCTTCATCCGTCTCCCTTAGATACACTTCTCTTTTGTTTCCCACCCTTCCCTCGCTGAATGCTTTTTCGTTTGCAGAGTGACTGCCTGTTTCTAATTCAGAGACCAACACATGCACATTGGAGAAACTCAATACAGAGAGAAAAGAGAGAGAGAGAGAGAGAGAGAGGGGGGCCCTGTCCCTGACTGAGCTAACATGGCTTTAACTAACAGAGGAAGGGCCCCATCAGTTATGAGTGGCATCTCCACACACTGCAATCAGCGCAGCCAGGAAAAAACACAGTGTGTATCTGAGGCTGATCAGTCCACTTAGGTTTGTAGCAGGAAAATGAGTCACTGAGACGGGACACACACATAACATGACGTGTTTTATTCTAGCAATTCATTTTATTTCAGCAGCCACAGCCTATAGTGTCTCCTTCGCTGTGGCCTTACTGACCACACACTCACCAACTGTCAAAGTTTTGTGGTATTTATGTGAGAGTTTATGATGCACTACACTTTAAATCCAGTAAGATATATGAGCCTGTTTCGCACATGGAGACAATTGTGTGTGTCTTATGAGGTTTTGTCCAAATAATCAGATGGAAATAACAACTACTAAATGTTAAAGCTGTTGTATGTCGTGCTGATTTGTTTCTGTGGCGATCATAAATGTAAAGAAACAAGCGGCAACAGTGGAAATACTTAAATCATGTGAAATACTTTATAACTGATGTTTTTTCTATGTATAAAAAAAAACTTAATGGGCTTTTTGTGGCTAAACTGGTTAAACAGATGACGTTTTACTCAGCATAACTCATGCAGCTCTTTGTCGTCATTATTACTGTCCAACATGTAAGCCAAACCAAACCCAATAAACGCCAAAATGTAATTCAACTCTCACTCACAGCATTAATCCACATTATAACATTTTACAGTGTGTTTTAGAGCACTAATTTATAGTAGCATGACAATCCGGACAACTCCCGTTTAAAAGAGTTTGTCTAAAGAGAAGAAGTAAGCATTTCTCTGTCTCCGAAGGTCATCTTTCTTTCAGAAGACTTAAATCTGTGACAGCTGGACTTCGTTGTAGATCTGTTAGGACGCTTTAGTTCTTATCCGAGAAGCTTTTTCAGTTCAGTTCTGCAAAAAAAAAAAAAAAGGACTGGAAAAAATATTTGACTGCATTTTTGTCTTTGACAGTACAGAGTAGTAAGAAGCTTGATGAAATGCAGTGAGGAGGATGACGTGAGTCGTGGGACCCTAGTTGGACTCGACCCAAAGTCTTTGTGGCTATGTGATACACGTCTCTCCCATAAAGCAGCCGGGTCGCGCCGCTTTACTGCTACCCACAGTTTGTCTGGATAGATCATGGACAGAATAATGGAAAGAACTAGGTAAACTACAAAAAGATACAGATTACACAATCAATGTCGCTCTGTGAAGTTTTTGTGAGGGGACACAATGTTCTTACAGTAGCTCCGCACCCTCAGAGCAGAGAGCTGTTTTTCCTCTTCATCTCCCATCAACTCATTTCAAACCTGCAATCCAATGGAGGCAGAGCAAGGAGGGGTAGAGAAGAAGGATGTAGATGATTAAATATAATAGTAAGGTTGGTGATAAAGTGTAGAGCATAACATAACAGTTGAAACATAAAGAAAAGCTATAGAGGATGAAGAGTTGGTGGGTGTTTTGCAGGTCTAAAAGTTAAAAACTAAGATACCTTTCTGGAACAGAAGCAAAAACACAAATTTTACCTGATTTTCTCATCGATCCAGGACAATCGACTGAAAATATGTGCACAAATTCGAGAGTATTCTATTATTTCTTGCTTCATGGTCGTATTTACCAGCATAATACTGAGTTTCTGAGACTTCTTTTACTTAATTTGTAATTTCACAGTTATCAGAGATGATCTGGACAGTCTACCTGCAGGCAGGTGTTGAAACAAGGACTGTAAACTTAAACTACATGTGTGCATTATGCATACATGTAGTTTAAGATTCGGTATTATCTGCGATTTGTTGCCCCCAGTTTTCAAAGTGCAATTCACTTACACACAGCTGTTGTACATATGTGGCCTTGTTATGATTACATTATTTATGATCAAAGAATAACAAGACATCTCTTCTAACAGCCAAACAAGTGCAACAACGCAAGACATAGCAGCCAGCAAGTATTACTTACTAGTCCAACAGGAAGAGCTTGAGCTCTTTCGGTCTTTTATTTCACGAAGCCCTCACCAATGACTCAAGGCCAGCCTAAGATTTACTTATCTGACAACTCTGTTTTTCTATTAATAACTTCCTTGTCAATGTCCTCTGAGCCTCTGCCATGTCTGCTTAGCCCGGTTACATCATCTGCTCACCTGGCTTCATTCCCCGTCAGTACTTCCCACTGGCGACCACTCCCAGAGCTCCAAAGCGTACTCCCCTGGTGCTTTGAGTTCTCAGTCCCGGCAGCACGGACTGAGCTTACTAGTTTAGCATTTAACTTACTTTACCAGCAAGTAAAGCTTATGTCCATGAGGGAACTCTGTAAATCGCAGAGAGTTGAGGCAGAGCAGCTGGAGGTCATCTGAGGAAAAACCAGAAAACATTTCCTCTGTAAAATATGATCCAGTTTCATAAGTGAAATAGTTTGTATGTGACTTAATGCCATAAAGCGTTTTGGACATCTTGCAGGAGTTCATACCTGGAGTTCAAAATTACATAGAGGGAGAACTGGTTGGGAGGGCTTAGTGGGAATGACAGAGGCGCCATTCACCCAATTACAAGTCAGTGTAGCATCAGAATGGTGGCGAAGCTGCTATTTTAAGGTAGAAAAGTTACATAATGGGGCTTTTACAACCAGGCCAGATGACAAAATTATGCACATTTCCAAAAATCTAGACAGGCTTTGACTGGTCTGAAGATGTTGGGAGGACCAAAGTTTTCCAGTTTGAACCTGTTCACTGATGATCCAGGTCAGATCTCCTCCACCCTGCTACTTCAACCCCTGACTCACCCTGACAGTTGGGATGGTCAGTAAAAAAAGGTTTTGCCTCTGCATGTGGTTGCAGGTCTTACAGAGAAGTGGCAGAATGGCGAGAAAGACTCTCACACTACTGTTAAAGAATGCAGGAATTTAGAGAGAGGGGGGATGGTCGGGTGGAGAGAGATGGTGGTCAACAATGCTTGGAAGTTACCCAAAGGGCATTTAGCAGGTTGGTTAATCCACTTTCCCGCAGGAGCTTGACCACATGTACTCTCCTCTTTCCTTTTGTTCTGTTGCTGCTTCTTCTTCTTCTAACAGGACAATGGTGAAGTGTAAGTCAATCCATATTGTCCCCCAGAAAGGGTAATAACGTGGCCAGTGAAAGCTCAAGAAACTCAGTTGCCAAGCCGAGTAACGGACTCCTTGTACTCAATGTGACTGAGCTTGCAATAGGACCCAGTAGCTTCTATAAGTTAGGAAAATGTTTAACGGCAAACGTCAGACGTATAGTTCAAACAAATATGTCTCAGCTCTCATCACAGTCTCTGGGTGGCAGGTGAGATTTACATCTTTCCTGTCTGTAAAGCCAAGGTCAGCTCAGTAGTTAGCAATGCCACCTCGCAGCATGACGCTTCTGGCCAGCTGGGGTCTTGATTTGTTGTTTCTGGGTCTTGCATGAGTTTTGTCCAGGTGTTCTGGTTTCTTCAGTCAACTCAAACACACATGCAAGTCAGATGAACTGGAAAGCTTCAGTTGTCTGTTGTCTGTCCAGGGTGAGTTAGAGCCAGCAAACACGTTAACCTATCTTAGCATGAAGACTGGAAAGAGGGGCAGCTGGCACGGCTCTCTTGAAAGATAAAATAATCTACCTGTCAACACCTTTACAGCTCACTAGTTAGCATATTATATTAAAGTCACATTCTCGTGACATTGCCAATGGGTTGCCATGGGTTTTTATGCGATGGATAGATGTGAGAGTCTACTGCATTTCTATGGCGCTTCTGTCATTCTCAGAGCCACAAACATGAAATACATAACAGAGGGTAAGCAGAAATATGCAGGATGAGATACTGAGGTTTACACACCCTTAGATCTAGACGGACTCCCCATGAGTGAGAGGTTAAATGAAGAATCCAGCTTTTATCGTTTGCCAGTTTGCAGTTCACATGAGTTACTGTTTTTAGAAAAGCGGTAAGAAGATTTCATAAGTAGCAAAGTGTGTTTGTGTTTGTTTCAAGGCGCAATGCAATTTCTCTAAAGTTTAGGCCCGGCATGCTATTATTCTGCTCCTGACGCTGCTTGTCGCTGGCTGCCTGCTTCTTATTGCCTGCCGGCTGTGTTCATTCGGAGGTGGAGTGATTTCCCAGGTGCTGAGCTCGGGGTTGAGATGAGGATGATTTGTGGACTGAACAGACTGAACCATAAAAAGGGATCTCAGTGTGCTGACATCATCAGCCTGCCTTGCCTCGCTTTCATAATGTCATGTTTATTTACTCATTTATAACCATTTATTCCATGTTTATGACCATCATTGTACTTTATACTCAGAGACAATGCAGGGAAAAGGGTGGATTTGTGGTATGAATTTTCCACTGAACTTAACAACCAACTGTATTTATGATTATACAACAACTGTAAGTCCTGAAGGTATGATGTCACTCTATAAGTTAAGTTCATTTTCCACAGCTGCACAAATACGTACATGCTAAATGCATCAGTGAATGTTTACCATGTGTGCTGTAGCTCATGTCAGACGTAATTGTGTCCTGTACCTTCTATATCATGTCTTGAGGAGATCGATGTGACATTATTAAACACTCCACTCCATCCATCTCCACAGCCCCGTGTGATCTGACATAATACGACATAAGAAATATTAAAGTCACTTTGACACATGCACAGAGATGTACAGTAATAAATGGACCATTAAAAATTAGGTGTGAATGCTGAGTTCAACTCTTTTTGATTTATGCTGACTGAAGTGTTGGGCTTTGCAGAAACCTGCCCGTCTTGCAATAGGTGCCAAACTGTACTTTTTTTTTTTTTAAACCCTTAAATCAGGATTTGTCTCTGGGATGCTTAAATGTTTGTTTACTTGGCATAGCTCCCCCTCTGGTTATCTCAAGTGTTTTAATCTTTAGGCAAAATCCAGACAGACAGCTCTGATTATGATCGGTGTTGCATAAGTTACTTAGAAAATGGAATCAAACACTCATTACTCATAGAAAAACGTAAGTCAACATTTTTGCTAGCCGTAGCAGAAATATAATTTTACCTTTTTAAATAATATCTGCTAAAAATATAATTGAAATAGTTTTTATTCAGGTACTTTTAAATGTATGATTTATAAAAGTACATTTTTTTACTTTAAATAGTCCAAAACAAACTGAAGAATAGGGTACATGGAAAAAAGGGACACAGCGTCCAGTACTGAGAGTGAGGCTGCTATTATCTGTACATCACAAGTGCCACTTATGCAGGCAGTTTTCATGCTGCCTAATGGCTTTTATCCTGTGTCATTTTTATTTTGTTCTCGATTTCCTTTCATGTGCAGAGAGAAGCAACTAACCCACTATCAGCTATTGACCTGTGGCAGTAAGGAAATAAAAAAAACACTGCACAGACATCTACAGCATCTGAAACAACAAAGCAGCATTAATAAAATGTTGAATAAAACACCACAGAGTAAGGATCGCAGTTTGGAGCAAGTCGGCAGCAGCTGAACTTGATGCAGGTTTAAATATCCTCGATCATGTTTCTCTTCTGCTTCAGAGATTCAGATTTAACTATAGATTACTAGTACTAAACTACTAACTACTACTACTAAATGTACTACACATATCAGTTTATTATAAACATTAATATGAACGTGCTGTAGTAGTGCTGCACAGCTACCTGACTAATAAATCTGTTCTTGCATGTTAGAGGTGCCCCTTTAAACTCTTAGACCAGCTTTGCAGAAAGTCTGTGGACACCACTCATAGTTTGATCAGGTTTTGTGATGCCAGGTGTGTTACCTCAGGCATCATTCCTTTGTGGGAGCACACATTGTTCCTGGTGCTGTCACACAAGGAGCTTTACGATTTTCGGAGATGTATAGAAAACATTTGTGAATGATTAGCAGCACATGCTTTGGTTGTCTGCCAGTGTCTATTAGATCACAGTACCGGCATTTTGTGTGTGTGTGTGTGTGTGTGTGTGTGTGTGTGTGTGTGTGTGTGTGTTTGTTTAGCGTCTGTGTTCTGGTGGAGTATGTCTATGAATGTGCAATATGTGTTTGTCTCTACTCACATATGCTTGTGTGTGTTTGAATGCTGTTACACACATAATGGGTGTGTGTTTCTGCTTGGCTCTTCTGGCTCAACACCCGTTTTCCATTCACTTTCCTAATTACCTCAGAAGGTTCACAGTCAGCCAGAACGTCCATGTGGAGAGGAACACACCACAATGATCTCTGACCTCCCAAGTCTTCATCACCTGGGGAGTCCTATTCTGCAGTCACATCTAATTCATGGGAAACTAAAAAAAAAAGTCTTTTAACATTTGGTCAGATATTCTGCAGACAGACACCAGATAACAAACTCACTGCAGCAGACGAGGATGCTTGTGCCTTCTCTCAGGGCTGGAGCACAAAAAATGAGTTAAACAGATATTTGTATCTTTTGGAACATTTTCAGAGCATTTGACATCAAATCCACTCACTTATTTACAGACACGAATAATCAATCGTCTCAGATGGCTTCAAATAGTCCGAACACATCTGGCAGCGCCTCGTCGTCGCCCTGCTGTGAGAAAGTCGGCCATCGCTTTTCCAGAGTGATGCAACTTCATCTGGAGTATGTTACCACCATATCAAACACACGTGATATTAGAGACACATTGCTTCTGTTGCTTTGGACAGTGAAACTTCACTCCAAATTTGTGGGTTAGGTTTTTTTTTAAAATGAACTAACTTCCATAAAATAAGAACCAAATAAAACATTATATACTGATGCTGTTATGATGTAGTTAAACAATGTGTTAGTCCATCGCTCAACAACTACTGTATTGTTATACTATTCCATCTTCCCCTGGCCCTCTGTCTTTTTATTCTACTTTAAAAAGAGCTTAAAGATTAAAATAAACTAGAGTACATGTGTACATCACAGTCAGCCTCATGATTTTACTGTTTTTACTGAAGCACATGGCATATGGTTGGTGACACATCACTTTGAAATGTGCGCTCAGTCAGACTTGAGATATATTAGGACACGTTTAAACGCAATTACTCGGCTGAAATACCTGCAGGGTATCTGTGGAAATAAGGACATTAAACACCTAATGATGAGGTGTTATTAGCAGAAAATACCATGTGGCCCAATGTCCATTTTCCAAATGCAATGACTTCAGAGTTTAATCTTTGCCAGCCCCTCACTCAACCAACAAACACTGTGAAGCTGAGAGGATGCAGCTGATGATGTACCTGCCAACAGTGCAGCCCGATCCTCTCAGCAGTATAGCAAGAATGTATTCATGGGAAAATTGTATCCGTGGACCTGACATATCTGTTCAATTAAATACAGCAAACAAAGGGAATTGATTTTCCGATCCCCAAGCCCTTTTTTCACGCTCCCCCTCTTTCTCTTTCTCTGTCTCTCTCTCTCTCTCTCTCTTTCCCCTGGAGTGAAAATAGTCGGTCCTGAACTTGGCTCTCGACTGTGAATTCTTGCTTAGATGCCCCATGTGTTCCAGCACACTTCCAGCAGTATTGTCAGAGCCTGGCAGCACAGCAGTGATTGAGTTGGCAAATCCTGAAACACGGTGGTATCTTGGTATGAACTCTCAGAGCTGGAAAGGCTGTATATGGAACGAGATTAGGTGAAGCAGAGGAAGAAGTAAAGAGAGCGAGAGACGGGAAGAAACAGGTCCACTGTTCATCAGTTAGGTAAAGTGTTTATGGCAATGTTTTCATGAACAGTGGAGTATTCATTAGAAACACTCACGGTGTAATAGAGGAAATATAATTTTATAATTTTAGCACGACGTACCTGTCTGTCAATATGTTTGTGTGTGTCATTAGTTTCACTGTTTAACCACTGTATTCCTATCCCATTTCCTCCCTCTTTCCCTACATCTCTCTGTTCCTCCATCAAATCTTCCATCTGTTTCTTTGAGTATTCACTTCCTCCATCAAATCTTCCATCTGTTTCTTTGAGTATTCACTCGCTTTCTCTGTCTGTGTTTCGCACAATAACTTGCTTTGACTGCATGGCTGAACTTGCTTTAAATGTTTACATAGTGTAATTAGTCACCCAGAGGAGAACTAAAAAAAAAAGTATTATAGAAGTTCAGTAGCTATTATTGTCATGAAGGTCAAAAGAACATTGGCACTGAAGTGTTTTAGAACAAATATGTTCTTATGAAGACTGTGCTTGTATTCAGAGAGGGTACCAAGTTGACCCAGAACTGCAGGGAAGTAAGGTACGAAATTGGAGATACAGAAAAGTAGATCATCAGCATATAGTAACATTCAGTCAGGCAGTTTTTTTTTCCTGAAACCAAATGGCCAAAAAGCTCAAGGCCAGAGCAACCTTTGCTTGTGCTATGTGTCAGAGGGAAAGGCATTCATGTATTGTTCACTGTGGTGCTGCAACTATCTGCCACCCAAATTTACGAGAATTAAGCAAAACCTGCTGACAGTCAGTGCCAGTTAATCTTTGTATTATAAATTTTAAACCAATAAAATATAATGCTTGCCCTCATTGCAAAACAAGTTCCCTAGAAAAACAACTTTTCATTGCGACATAAATTTTGTTTGTGTGATTGTTTTTTTTCCGGGTGTATTTGCTGTTTGTATAGTTGAATAGTTTTTAATTAATGTCTACCATCTTGGAGTCCTGTTTCAATTTTTTATAACACACCCAAAGGACCTCCAGACTCTGATCCTTTGTTTACTTCATACCCACCAGCTTGAACTCATGTTGTATTCATTCATCATGTCTTCTTTGCCTTTATTGTTCGTCTTTGTATTTGTCCTACAATTTATTGCAACCACCCCTATTGCATAAAAAAGAAAAATTACACACACTCAAAGGGAAGGGGTGACTCTGTGCCACTGGTCTTTGCAGATATCACTGCAGCATCTCTTGTTTTAACCTCCTGACAAATCACTGCTCAGTCATCTTGCACAAAAGTATGAAATAACATACCTTCAATGCAAATGTGCAGTAAGAAGTAAGAACACAGAGGTCACAGTGACTCATCCTGTCTCATACCAAGACTAAACACTAGCTTTCTTTAAGATTCAACCATAATGAATATCTTTGAATATGAATACTGAATATTACACGTCAGTGCGAGCCTGCCGGCCTCGGCTACTTTTGTTGACCCTGAGAGTCATGAGGAATTTCATTTAGGAGGTTCTGCCTCAACAACCCCTCCTTCCACCTCAGTTCAGTTTTCCCTGCATCTCTCTCTCTACTACCCATCTAACCCCTCCTCTTTCTCCTTTTGCCCCGTTAGACGATCAAGAGGCCTGCAGCCACGTCAGCCTCCACATGAGAGACTATACTGCAAAGTCAACACACAGACACACACACACACACACACACACACACTAGCATGGTTATTATGTTTTAAAGGCATCTATGGTCAGGTCTGAAAGAGGCATTCTTGCTTCTTAATTATATGCATCACCCAGTCATTATTGGCAGTGATATTAGATAGTTTATTTGATCAACAGTCGGGTGACATTGGCCTGCCGGAGCCTTTCAGACCTGTGTTTACCTAAAAGGGCAGGTTTCAGGGACAAGCCTCTGTGTTTAAGGCCAGATGTCAGTCTTCGACACACTCCCTGTTATCTGAAACACTGGCCCTCTCCCTCCCACTTATTGTGGGAGGGCCAGAGAGAGTGGTGAAATAGGTTAATAACCCGGTTAGGTGTTGCAGATGCATTTCGTATTACTACATTTTACATCTCTTGTCTTCTACTACTTCTTCGTACACTGGTTGCTGCTGCAGGTGTCATGTGTGGATGCTTTGAGATGTGCACAAGAGGATCTAGAGATGACAAAAGGGGATTGATGCATGGAAGTAGGGGAAAGGACAGATTAGGTACCAACGGAAGAAATGAATACACATCTATAAAGAGACAGAGAGGGGAGTGGTGTGATGTGTAGGAGAGACCTGGGGAAGCATGTGTTGTCCAGATGCTGATAATAAAGGGGTAGGAGAGAGAGGCCAACAAAGCTGCAGGCAGCAGAATAATGAGGCTGCAGTTTACTGTAAACTTCAAAACAGGAATCAGGAACTGCAGCATAAGGTAATCAAAAGAGAGATATTAAAGTATGGAAGGAGATTATTGTATTTTTGTATCACGTGCAGAGATGCGGATGTGTCCACATGGTCAGATGGACAAAATATTAATAATCCCTCAGTTGGCAGGAAGTGTGATGTCTCTCTGGCACTGAGGTCACAGTACAGTACAGCTGCAGTGGCTTAACTTGCATGAAGGTAGAGGAAATTGAGGAGAAGAAGCACATCCTCCTAATGAAAGGGGAATGTGTCTAAAATGAAATGAGATAGAGATGGTCCATCTCCAGATCCAAGATTCCAGGTGTGTTTTCTTGTCTGTGCTTTCACATACACATCATGAAGTGCACTATGATTTAATGTTGAAATCGCACAGTGGACTGACTGCTTGAAAGGTGCTGGGTGTGTCAAAGAAGAACTAGAGCCCAACAATAAATGTATCATCCTCAGTAAAGTCAGGCTATTGCTTCCTTTTTTATCAACAAAATCTGATTTCTTGGAGCAATCGTTTCCACATTTCTTTATTCCTCAGATGTGGAGTTTTATTTTATTTTGTAGACAACATTCAACCTTTATTAATTACCTTGACACAGGAAGCTTATAATGTCCTGCCAAGACAACCCTGTAAAAAAAGACACAAGTGAGATTAATATTCTTTCCGATTTCATGAGCCAAATAAAAAACATCATTGGCATTTCGATGTGGCGTCCATAAAAAAAAAGTTAGTCTAACCATTTATAAGTTTGGAAAGGTTTTAATGACCTCCGTGAGGAATTCAACAAAGTGTTTATCAATGAGAACATTTCTGCACATTCTCAGTTTATATTAAGCCGTAAAATAAATTGATGCAAACACAAATTCCCTTTTGTTTTCCTCTTCATGTCACACCTGCTTTATTCTCAACCCCACCTTGCTGTCATATATACCCATAAACATACCCATATATACATACTGTATGTTCCTACATGTTGTACCATGTATTCCTTACTATACTTCCCAGAAGTTCCCTCCTTTTAAATCCTCGCCTGGAGCTGTCATTGGAAAATGGCATGTAGGAACACATTTATGTCTCCCGGCGATGTGCAGTTTAGTGGTTGAAAAAGCTTGTAAATATGTGCACATCTACTCATTACCGACGAGTCAGATGTTTCAGAGAGTTTCTAGCACACAATAAAAACAATCATGGCCGACTTCTTTGTTTACTATGGGCAGTTATGCCCTAATACACACGTGTGTGCTTGCATATGCACATTTTTTACCTTTTACACACTCAAACAGATGCATTTAAAATGGTAAAACCACCACTTCACCAGTCACACTGTTGTAAAAACAACATTCCCAGGACACAAAAATGAACATCACACATCTGCGAGTGTCTGCATGCACACACACACACACTATTACAATGATTGACCACCGTGTGTCTCCTTCACCTTCAGGACCCTCTCCGGCTGCTGGTTCAGTCTGACGAGCTATTTATCTGTCTGACTGGAGATTATAGAAATTCCAAACATAAGAGTGCTCCACCTCTTTCTGACTAATCCGTATGTGGGATGCAAGACTGTGCGTGCTTGTGTGTGTGATTTCTGCATCTGTTTGTGTGATGTTATAAGCATCTGTCTGTGTGAAAACAGGTGTTCCTGTATTGCTATTTGTGCTAAATGTGGGTGAATGAAGAGTGTCGACACTGTTATCTTCTATGTTGAGTGTGTACTTACTTGAAAATACGAGGAGACACAAGTGTGTGTGTCTGTGCATGCGTGTTTCTATCTCTGTCCAGCCAGACCAAAATTAGCTGTGATTTTGGAGAGAGTACAGCGAGGAATATTACAGCAAGCAGTGGAAAACTCCATCTCACTAAGTGTGTGTGTGTGGTTGTATGCACACATTCAAGTACAGGCCTCTGCCTCACAATCTGTTGACCTTTCCTCTATAAAGGGCAATTTAAATGCAAAGACAGGTGATATTTATTTTTCTGAAATTCAAGAGTGTGGACGTGATAGTGAACTGTACAGTGATACACAGCATTTTCTTTTTAAAGGTTTTAATTTCTCTTGGACAAATGTATACACACACACACACTCTCACCCAGACATACAGTAGCCGCAGTGTCTTCCCAGAGTGTAAATGTCTGTGAAGAAACAGTGATGCACACTGTAAACCACAGAAGTGACAAGTCAGCAGCTGTAACTCTGCTAACTTTTACACTGACATCATTTGCTTACAGGTATGAGTGTGTGTGTGTGTGTGTGTGCTGGTGTCTATGCAATATACATATAAAATATAAAAGTTGAGTGCATAGCTATTTACATTCAGATTAAGTGAGATAATTTCAGGAATTTATTTTGCTCCCATGCCTACAGAAATAGTTCAAAAAGTGGCATTCATCTTTACAATCAACATCTTAACATGTGCTTGGTATTATCCAGAGTGCCTCAGACTAATGTCTGTCTGCACTCCTCAGATTTCGTCCGAACTCCAGCAGTGCAGTTAATTAGGCAGTAAGGAAGCTTTACAGCGCTGAGGCGGGATGTTGTAACGTCAGACAGTAATTAGAATCTGGAAGCCTCAACATCCTCCTCCAAAACATGCTGCCTTTCAGCTTCACATCCTTTCATTTTTCCAGAAAACAATCCTGACATGCCAAAAGGCTTGTATGTGCACCACGACAGCTGTTTACATCTCAAGTGTTTAGCAGATGCACTTCAACTGGCAGCATGAGTGTACGTACCGGACAGGGCAAGAGTTTGCTTCGCTTGAATGACATCCTGTCTTGTCTGTTTTGTTGTTTCAGGGCAGCAACAGACCACAATATGGACAACACTACTGCCATGTTGAGAGAATGGCTGAAGAGTGCCCAGCATGTCTACCACTATGTAGAGTGGAGACCCATGGAGGAGCCAAGGTGAGTCACGGTTTCCACAGGAACCATTCAGCAGCGATTCAGTGATTTATTATATAATTAACAACCTTTCATCTCTGTGTCAGGTCCTACACAGATGAGTGGGGTCCAAAGCACTGGCCTCCTTCGAGGTTCAACCATGTGATGAAGCTGAGGCAGGCGGCACTGAAAGCTGCCAGAGAACGATGGGCTGACTACATACTAGTGAGACTAATACTTTATTATCTTATGATGAATGAGAAAAAGAAAAGGCTCTGTCACATGGTACACTCTGCCACTCATGTAGCACATAAGGAAGAGACTGGAAGGAGACTGGAAGGAGTTTGCTTACAATGACACACTGGACACCTGGCATTTATATTATTGGATGTTACTGGTCTTTACTTAGTCGTTACTAGTTATTAGACTAGGACTCAGGAGGTAGAGTGGGTCGTCCACTAATCAAATGATCGGTGGTTCGATCTCCAGCTCCTCCAGAAACTGAACCCCAAATTGATGATTTGATTTGATGGGTGAATGGTTGGAAGACTAGAAAGGTGCTTTTAAAGTACAGTACATTTATCATTTAGTCAACTGAAAGCTACACAGCTTGTGAATTTATCATGAATTAAAACAGATGATGGCCAATTTCATTTAATTGGCCATCATTTGTTTTAATGTAAGCATGATGTCAGTGATCGGCCTGAACTATCAGTATGCTGTGAGTAGTTTTACAACTGGAAACAGGAATTCACATCTGTAAAAGTCATTAGTTAAATGCCATAGAGATGATTCTGACTGTGATATCAGTGCAAAAATATTCATCTGGTCGTGATTTTCTTATTTTGGGGACATATTTGTTGAAGATAAACCTCATTTAGTCTGATTTTATATCATATGATGAGTGACTTGTACACTCTGACCCTTTAGTTTGTAGACAGCGACAACCTGTTGACCAACCCCCGTGTGCTGAGCCTGATGATGGCTGAAAACTTAACCCTGGTGGCTCCCATGTTAGAGTCTCGCTCACTCTACTCCAACTTCTGGTGTGGCATCACCCCACAGGTACAGTCTGGACTTAAACATCCGTCCATCATCCACTCAGCTTCATTCATTGTCTAAACCTGCCTGTCCTTCCTCTCTGTCAGGGTTACTATAAGCGAACACCAGACTACCAGCCGATTAGGGAATGGAAGCGGCTCGGTTGTTTCCCCGTTCCCATGGTGCACAGCACCTTCCTATTAGACCTGCGTCGTGAATCTAGCAGGGACCTGACTTTCTACCCTCCTCACCCAGACTACAGCTGGGCGTTTGATGACATCATGGTGTTTGCTTTCTCGGCACGTCAAGCAGGTCAGTTTGAGAACTGAGCTCACAGCAAACTACTACATTTGTAGCAGGGCTGCAGATGTCACATGACAGCTACACTTTGATGAGCTGAGGACCTCCAGTGACTTCTTTAATTCATTAGTAGTTAACTGGTTTTAATCTGCATAATAATGCTGTAGAGGAAAAATGGATCCACATGTTTCTCCTGACTGTTTGCGTCCACCAACCAGTGTTTGTTGATTTGTGTGTTATGCGAGTAATGATCCGTAGGGAACAAACAGAACCATTAAGCTTTCAATTTCATAGATGACAAGAGTGTGTGGCATTCGCCTGGCAACTAGAGAGTAAACACATAAAAACATTCACACATACACAAACACAAAGAGCCTCTCAGACACAAAGAGGCATAATTTCTTCTGTCTCACGATAGCTTCAATACAAGAACGTATGAAAGAAATGTAATTATTTACCTTCTGGAAGAAAAGATAACACATTCTTCTTCTTACAAATGTTGAACTCATAAGAAATAATCTGTCTTGTTTCTGAATCAACTGCATTTTCACTCTGTGTTGTCTCGGACACCTAAGTAGGCTGTTGTCTGGTCTTATTCTTTGACTTGGTCTCAACGCCTCCAAGTCTTGGTCTTGTCTCAGTCTTGATGGTCTTACAAGTACAACACTGCCACAGCCTTATATACAGAAATCATCTGGTATCATCTGATGATGATTTAGTCTCTGGGTTGAAGCAAATGTGGTTTGCTAAAGCAGACTCTTACATAAAACATAGACCTGCTTTAATAAACATATTTGAGCTGATGTTATGTTCAAAAGTAAAAGTTTAATTTCATTCCAACAAATTTAATGTGTCAACAACTAAAAAACAGAATCAAATTAAATAATTCAATGATGTTGCAGAACACATTTTACATAAAAACGCTGGATATTTCCATTTACTATTATGCTTTATGCATAACAACACTTTAATGAGCATCAAGCAGCTTATTGGTTTTTGCCTACCTTTTGTGTAGCATGTAGTCTGTGGGATGAGATATGAGGACCCGGGCCTAATGCTGCATGTTTATTTGAAATGTTCGGGTCAAGAAGTTGTATTTACAGAACCCTGCGTGCATGTGTGTTGATGTGTGTGTGTTTATGTGTGTGTGTTTCCAGGTGTGCAGATGTATGTGTGTAATAGAGAGCACTATGGTTTCCTGCCCGTCCCTCTCAAAGCTCAGCAGAACGTGGAAGATGAAAGCGAGAGTTTCATACACACCATCACGGAGGCTTTGAGTGAGTGTACACACACATACACTTTCCAGCTGTTGTGACTTCACTATCTGTCGCTCCTTGATTACTTCACCTCTCAGATTTGTTTCTTCTTCTTCTTGACCTCTGCGACCCTTCATGATTACATCCTGTCAACCCTCTTTAAACCCCCCCACCCGTTCAGACTGTCTCATCCTCCCTGTCTCTGTTTTTTCAACCCCCGCCTCGCTCTCACTTTCCCTCCTCTTTGGCCTCCTTCACTGCTCTTCCCTCTGCTCAGATTCTAAATAAACCATATTAAATAAACTAACCCGATCCAGAGGAAAGTGAGTTATTTTATAATCCTGTTTTTGCCATCTTAACCTTTCACCTCTTTCCTCTCTCTATCAACAGTTGACCACGACATTGAGCCCACTGACCACCTGTACTACCCACCATCACCGCAGGACACGATAGGCTTTGATAAAGTGAGTTATGAATGTGCTGAGCTCTTCATTTTCTGTCTCACTGTATATTTACTGTTTATCAGCAACTCCCACTTCCTATTTTGGTAGCAGTTTTTCTCCTTTCCACAACTTTTCATGTTGTTCTTCCATGTTTTTTTTATCATTATCATTATCAGACATTAGGAACATACGAAATGATGTTTCAGAGCAAATTAAAATGTTTTGTCTTCTTGTCTTTTTGTTGTTTCTTGTTTTGAATGCTTAGATTTTCCTGATCAACCTCAAACGTCGGCTGGACAGAAGAACCAGGATGTTGAAAACAATGACTTCGCTGGGTCTATATGCCACGCTGACAGACGCGGTGGACGGCAAGTAGGTCACAAACGCACGGCCCTGCATGCACTCGATGAACTGAACCGAAAGCCGATTTGATCCTGCACCACAACAAGAGCACCTGAAACGCGTGATGCACTTTAACTGCACTCGCTGAATGTCAGCTAAAGATGGGCGCTCAGTCATCTGTCTCCCATCTGTCGCGACTTTTTCTGACATCTATATCCAAACATCCTGTCTAAACAGTGATTTGGTGTTGCAGTCACAATATACTTGACTTGCTTTCCCTCCTCAGTGCTTACTTTAATCCACTTGGGAGAATGTCATAATCCTTCTTCCAGCCTTTGTTTGTCTGGCAAAATGTATTACTTGTCGCCGCTTGCCGTGTTTTGCTGTGAAGCTGTTTTTTTACTGACGACAGACTCAGCTGCATAATGACGAGGCTTTTTCCATTCCTGTCTCCATCTCTCTCAGGGCTCTCAATACGTCCCAGCTGCAGGCGTTGGGAATAGAGATGATGCCGCGCTACAAAGACCCATACTCTGGTCGCGTCCTGACCAGAGGGGAGATTGGTTGCTTTCTTAGTCATCACTCTATATGGAAACAGGTGAGAGTAATGCACTCTAATGGGGAAGATTGCGGGTTCAAGAGGTTCAACTGTCTGTCTGTCTGTCTGTCTACTAAAAACTGTGTTAATCTTTAATTTTGAAATGGGTGTTTGTGTTTTCTGTCAGGTGTTGGAGCGTGGCCTCAAGAGTGTTCTTGTTTTAGAGGACGACGTGAGGTTTGAGCCCAGGTTTAAACGACGGATGCAGGCCATAATGGATGACATAAACAAAGCCCAGCTGGACTGGGACCTCATGTAAGAACACCCATCCATCCATCCATCCACACACACATACACATACACACTAAAGGTTTGTACCTATTTGTGTGAAGCCTCATCAACACACTCTTTCTGTCTATCCTCCAGTTATGTGGGACGCAAGCGCATGCAGGTGCAGCAGCCGGAGCAGTCCGTGGACGGTGTAAACAACCTGGTCAAGGCCGACTACTCCTATTGGACACTTGGATATGCGCTGTCGCAGCAAGGAGCCAGGAAGTTACTGGCTGCTGATCCCTTAAAAAGGATGCTGCCTGTCGACGAGTTCCTGCCCGTCATGTTCAACAAGCATCCAAAGTCAGTTTTCACTTCAGTTTTCTTTGACTTAATATTTACACTTCAAATTCACACTTAACGTGATAACATGAAGATGAGATACAGAGACGTGGAGTTTTATTTGAGGTGTGTAAAGCAGAAAACCACAGAGCTACAGAAAGACATACTGTATTTCGGTATAATATTCACAAACGCAGACTATTTTGGACAGTTTGGTTTATGAACAGACACAAATATTTACTGAGGACCACAAATAGATGATTGCAGGTGCATTCGTACATAAGAATATATCAGATAATCCGTGTCCAGAATAAACACGAAGACTTAAAAGTTGGAGCTAAATTTGAAGTATAATGAAGTTTAGGCATGCATAGATTCTGTGCATGCACAAAACCAGACTCGAGGGGAACAGAGCAGACCAGAGCAGCTACTGCGCAGCAATTATCTATACATAGACACAAACACAAACCCTTTGGAGACCTTTCAGACTGAGGGACAGTGTGCAGTTTTCTAGTTTGTTCTCTGGTGGTAGACCACAACTTCCATCCAGCTCAACTCCCATGTTCCCTATATGTTACAATCATTTTTTCTCCTCTCTAATTCTCCCTGATTATGTCCTTGTTTCTTTTTCTTTCCAGCACCACCACCCCCTTTTTTCTTCTTCTTCTTCTTCTATGCTCCCTCACACACAGGGCATGGATTGTTCTTGGGGTTCAGTGGGTACGGTGCCTCACACAATGCCTGCTTTTCTGTTTCTTTTCTCCTTTGGGGATTCCTGCCGTGCCCTGTTCTCCTCCACCACCACCACCATCTCCACCTCTCCCTCTTCCATTTTTACCTTTTTTTTATTATTAAATCAGCCCTCCACCTCCACCTTTCCTGGCTCTCCCCTCCTCTCATTCGTCATTTTCACTTCTTTCACATTAACCTCACTCTCCTCAACAGACCTTTATTTTAGTTTTTTTTTTCTCTTCAGCACACCTACTCCCTCTCTGTGTCACCCGCTTCTCCTCCCCCTTCCTCCTCTCTCTTTGAGGAATGTGGGCCAGCACGGCTCTTCCTGCTGGTTGGAGAAGGGGACAGGATTCCCATTGATAGAGGCCTGAGCAATGGGGGTGGGGTAGAGATGGACACTGTGAGAGTGTGTGTATGCATTACTATATAAATACATGGAGATGCGTGTCCAGTGTGCAGTGTATAGATTACCAGTGAATACACTGTGTGTGTGTGTTCAACAGTGAGAGAAGGTGAGTTTGTTTAAAAGTGAAAGAAATGGGAAATATGGACAGAAATGTGGCACGGAAAATATGTAAAACATGTAGATTATATAAATGACCAGGAGGGGGATATGTGCTTAACTTGTGCATATTGAGCTTGTATGGTGAGATCATGCTGTCTTCCTAAAAACTCATGAATGCACATAAACAGACGAAAGACAAACACATGGCAGTAACCACGTGACAAAGGCCTCACCTCATGGAAAATGTGTGTTTGTTTGTAGCAGCAGGTCAGCTCATCTGAGCTCTAATAAAGGTGTAGAGTTTCTCCGTCCCTGTGGAGTGCTGACAGGCTTTAAACAGGCAATTGGACAGCAGGGAGTTGACCTCTGTGGTGACCTCTGTCTGCACCAGTGCGACTCCACCCCGCTGACGTGTCACCCAAACAGTCGACTCCTGCTGCAGGCTGACCATGACGGGCTGATAGTAGAGTGTTGAGCTCTTTAAAGTGTGACACAACATGATGGTAGTTTATATGATGACATAAAAATGCTGCTGGGATTAAATCATTTGTTTGTAGGATACTGTGATGTAAAGTAACTGAGTACATTTACTCAACTACTGTACTTAAATTCACTTTTAAGGTGCTTTTACTTTACTAGTACCTGTAGTTATAATAAAGGTATATTGTGTGAGATTTATTTACAGAATTTGGCAGAAGTTAAGTATTATATTCATAATTAGGTTTTCATTACTGTATAATCATCTGAAAATAAGAATTATTCTGTTTATGTTTCCTTAGAATGAGACTTTTTGATCTAACGATACCTCTTTCATGGAGTCTGCTGTGTTTCTACTATAGCCCAGAACAAAAACTAAACATTGACTTGTGTTTTCGTGGTCACTGTAGTTTTTTTCTTCACGTTATGAAGAAGAAGATTCGGCGACAGGGTTACGATCAGTGATTACACCGTGAGATGCCACTAAAACTTACAAAGTGGTCCTTTAATCCTTATTAATACTATTTAGGACGGCAACTGACTATTGTTTTTCTTATGATTTGGTCTATAAATCATCAGAAAAGAGTGGAAAACAACCTTTATAATGTCTGGATGATGTCTTCAGATTGCTTGTTTTGCCTGAACAAGGGAACAAATCTTCAGTTTACCATCATATATGACAAAGAAAACATCAAATTTGTTTCAGCTCTAATTGTTCTTAATTTCAGAGGCAAATAATGCAATTTTCATTGTCCTACATTTATCTGACAGCTATCTACAACTTCAGATATTTGACCTATATGACCAGCCTATATGGATTAGTTTAATTAGCTTCAGCTAAACTTAAGTGGATCTAAAGACTAAATTCTTCCAACAGTATTATTGTAAATCATGTGATTCTGGTTATTGTAATTCCTAATGTGACTAAATTGTGCTGCAATAGAGAGAAATGTGCTGTTCCCCTGTTTGATATCCCGTAAATGAGCTGTCTGTGCTGAATGAGTGCTGAGTATGAGCACCAGAACTTCCACTTAACAGGATCTGATGCATCACAAGCGTTGCAAAATGCAGAATAGTCATGTAAATAGCACTGACTGAGCGCTCTGTCCTTGTTCGGCCTTCCTTCCTCTTCCCTGTGGTGACCTTTGGCATAAAGAAGATCACAATTATGAGAGCCTGTTGACAGAAAAGTAACCGACAAGTATTTTGATAATTAATTGGAGCATAGCATTGGTCACAGAAAACTGCACTTTCATTAGCTAACTGGCATCAGCTGTTTCATTCGTGTGTCATAATCAGCATTAAATAGCTTCCAGGGTTCATAACATCTCCTTTAACTCTTCCCTTCTCCTCCTCAGCACTGAGTACATGTCTCACTTTGAGCCGCGGGACCTGAAGGCCTTCTCCGTGGAGCCGCTGCTCATCTACCCCACCCACTACACCGGAGAGCCAGGCTACATCAGCGACACGGAGACCTCCACAATCTGGGACGACGAAGCCGTGGCCACAGACTGGGACCGGCAGCATGCCCGCAAGACGGCCCAGCAGGGTAGCATCCGCCCTGTGGCACAGAACAGCGTCACCGGAGACTCGCCGCCTCCTGCAGCTCGAGCTTCGCGGGATGAACTCTGATACAGAGACCAGAGACTCGGAGAGAGAGAGAGAGAGAGAGAGAGAGAGGGACTCGTGTTTACGATGCAGTGTACACACAGTGAACGTCACGTGTACACACACTTGGAGAGACACTTGAACTACAAGCTGACATGATGTACATTCATTCACACACATTATATATATAAACACACACTGGTGTCCAAATGGATAAAAAACAAAATTAAGATGTCGATCTACTCTGCTGCCTGATGAAGGGACACTGAGGAGAGGAAGAAGAGGAAGAAGAAGAGCTGAATCTGGGACGAGGGCTGTTAGGCCTTTGAAAATGGCTTTATTTATTCCTCTTGTGCGTCCTCTGGGCATGTGGAGACAGTTACAGCCTGAGAAAACTTAAGCAGCACATGGAAGACAGCTAACAATATTTGCAGGATGTGAAAGAAAAAAAACAAACATTCTCACAAATCAATTTTTATATTGTTTAAGAAGATTATTGTTATTTAAAACGAACAGATGTATTGTTTTTAATGGACAGCTAAAGAATAAAGTAAATCTAAAAGCTGTCTGAAAACAAGTGTGCGTGTGTGCCCTGTGTGTGTGTGTGTGTACATAGACATATGGCGTGTTGTGTTTACAGAACTGAACATGTGTGGGAGGAGGAGGGAGGCTGACATACTATACTCAGGAGTGTCATTGCTTCAGATGATGTCAGACACACACACACACACACACACACACACACACACGCAGAAAGCAGGGCAACTGGGGCATTGATTATTAGGCTCAGTGTTTTTGTCATTGCAGATATCTCACTTGAACAGCAGGCTGGTCTTGCTAGCATTTCAAAGCATCAGTCGTACATCACATGTAGCCTGTAGGATCTATGACTTGTCCACTTCAGATCATTTCTCTCAGAGTTTAATGTGTTAAATATTTTGGAAAAAAAAAACTGGATTGAATTATTCATGTCCTTGAAACAGGCTGTTCTTCGCAGGGCTGAACCAATAAAACAACTTCTACATTTCTGTGTTTTCACTCACTCTGCAGCATAGAAACGACACAGATGGTACCCATCTTTGCGCAGTAATTTGGAATATTACAGGATTATTGGCATTGCAGAGAGATCCCAGGAAGATAAGAAATCCCAGGTGAGATTCGAACCCATGACAGCAAAGCAACAAAAAAATGCACAGCACTCTTAATGTGCATGGGAATGGAACAAATTTCACAATAACTAATGTGTATTATTGTTTAACTGGATGGTTAGCAAGCACACTCCAGCTGTTCACACGGCCTCCTAGAATAGAAGACAGACTTTTCCCCCCCTTAAACCTTCTGAAAAAGACCCGTGACATTTCACAAAACGGTGGTAAAACATGAAAGGAGCCGTGACCTCCCAATAAAAATCGAGATTTGAGCCTTTATCATGTAGAGGATACCCGGTAGGTGTGTTGGCTCCCACTGCTAACTGGCTGAGTAAAATTCTGCTCACAGTTTTATAGTTCCTGTCTGCAGCGAGATCTGACAGAAAGAGAAGGACGGAGAAGAGGGAAACAGGCGAGTAACCAGGGGGAGGTGGAGGAGGTTATAGGTGATGTGGTGAGGTAGCGGATGAGAGAGAGAGAAACAGAGGAAGGGTGAAGAGGATTATTAGGCACAGAGGAAATCTATTTAAATATTAATATCCTGCAGCTGGGTTGGGATGTGAGGCACAAACTCGCTCTCAGGTATCATTTGATCAGATAAAACGTTATTACTAATCCTGCTTCATGCAACACTGAGCAGACCTTAGTAAACTAATTACTGTTATGCCTACGAGTTGGTTCTTTCATAAGAGAGGCTTCACTTGCAGGTTTGTTTTCTCAGGTAACAATGCTGCAATGTCAAGAGAGGGATTACGCTGCCGTCTGCTGGTCGTGTGTGGAATGGCAGAGCTGTATGAGGCCTCTCAAATAATACAGCTCATACACACAAGTGTATATTATGATTCACTGTTGGTCAAAATAAATAATATTATCCATCCAAGCAATATCTGTAAACGCTTATCCTCATCAGGGTCACGGTGGGGCCGGAGCCCATCCCAGCTGACTGGGGTACACCCTGGACAAGTCGCCTGTTTATCACAGGGCACATTGAATAATATCATAGGTAATAAAATATTAACATTGCATTTTCATGAAGGGAAATTAAGCAGTACATGGACTCACACACTGTCACATTGTTGCTTTGGTTTGCATTGTTTAGCAGCAAACTAGTGCACTAAAACAACAAAGAACAATATTTTAATCTATTACGTACACATATATTTTCTGCATGCACATACTCGCTCTTTCTAAACTCACTTACTGTCCATACCTACATCATTTGTATGAACATAAAACCTTATTTTCTATTCCCTACCCTCCCTCCTCAGGGGCAAATACAGTCTGTATTAAAATAGAACGGACAAAGCTGAGTCAGAAAGAAAAAAGCTGCTTGTGGATGAACTACTGTGTGGACAGTCACAGTCTCTTTCTCCATCCTCCTCCTCTTCTTCTTCTGCTTCCTTTATTTGGCTGCTGTACAGAGCAGTGCTGGTGTTTTATGGACGGATTCTGCACTCAGGTAAGAGAAATATAGTCCTAACTAATCCAGAATCATTATTCTCAGACTTTAATGTGCTAAAAAAAACAAATCACACTTAGCTTTGAGGAATTGTGTGTTCACTATAGATTTGCAGCAAGACCATTAGCAATGAAATACAGACCCAGAGTATCCCATACTTTATTAATAATAAGCTAGCCATGGGAGTCGGAGAGGAACACTGACTGTCTGCCTCAATAGTTGACCTGCATTCGCGTGTGTGTGTGTGTGTGTGTGTGTGTGTGTGTGTGTGTGTGTACAGTAAGATAAGAGGATAGATTCAACAGAGCACACACAGCCTCAGTTTACTGGAACAGCATCTGAAATATTCATCAGTCCAACTCTCTCTCTCTCTCTGATATCTGCATTTATGTGTCAAAGTCATATGTCGTGTGACTACAAATCAAACTGCAGGTGCATTATTAGACGTAGCTTTGACAAAATGTTCTGTACTGTACAATATGTAGAGGAGATATCCAGTGAACAGTGAGAGAAACTCCAGGTGACGTATACTCAATTATTTACAAAGAAAGGAAACAGTCAATGTCACTTCTGACAGGATGGGAGGGGAAAAACAATCCTCCGCACCTCCGCTGCTTAACACGTCACCACACGACACTCCTCTCTGAGCCACTGGCATGGACTGGGCTCTATCTTTATATATCTATCTTTAGACTACAGCACCTGGAGCCGACCTTGGCCTTCACACAGAAGAATAACTCCCCCGTGACTTCATTATTCTGATATTCACTTCAATTTTAACATGCATACAAGCCCTGCACAAAGAGAGAGGGCACGAGTGTCAGCTGTGTCTGCTGCATGTGGCATAACTAGACCACTGAGTGGAAGCACACCCAGAAGCACAATCAGAATCACTGGCACACACATACACGCACAGCTAACCACAATCAGTGTCAATTAGTGTCAGAGATGACAATGCGGGTCTACAATTGACAGTCTGACAAGTGGCTCTTCACGAAACCGCAAGCGGGTATCACTTTCAAAATCTGTGATAAATGATGAATGATATATATATAGCTCCAAAACACATTTGCCTCAGAGAGATTAGAAATCTGCACAACATGTAACACCCTCTATCCCACAAAAAAACATTTAATGGGGTCACAAAACAGTTTTTGAAATACAGCATGCAAACAGTTTTACAGAGCTACTCATGTCAAACAATCTGATGGATCATAGAAATCAACAGATCCACAGTTTGGTCTCTCTACAGTGTTTGATCCAGTAGAATCATCAGTCTGAATGTTTTTGACCAACTAAAATTAAGCAATGTCACCAATGGACTGAACTTGAAAGTTAAAAGTTGAAAGTCAAGAATATAGAAACATTTATGTTGGATAAAAAATGTTTTATTCTCAAACATGTAAAACTATTTTGAAATTTTGTTGATGGGGGTCCAAACTCACAGGCTGGGAAGCACTGTGGTACAGCTGGCATGTACTTCCATCTAATAGCTGGTATAATCTAAATGAAGTGTCTTCATAGTTTGGATGTGGATGTTTGTATATCTTAACTGATAATTCAACAAGTCACATCTGCAGAGATATTGCATGTAAAAGCCGGATTCTTTGTCATGAATGGAAACATGTGGCAAGGATAATGTAATACTTGATGATGCTTTTCGTGACAAAAGAGATGCCATTGTGAAAGTGGGTGAAATGAGTCAGTGATGCTGTGCTGGGCAGGAAAGAGGCTGGTGACTAACACTACCGTTAACCTTTTGACAGGGAAGGGTCTCACACATATGCACATTTCCACACACATATAAGTCACACATGGGCACTCACGTGTGTCCGAAAAGACAAAGGAAGCCAGAAAAGGAGAAGGAAATGAAAAAAATGTACATAAATATTGTTGTTATAGCACACTCGGTGAATCTGCTTCCGCCTTCTGTTCTGTTTTTCTTTTTTTTCTCGATCAGTGATGCAGAGAAAGTGTCTTTTGTCACTTTCTCTTCCTCACACTGATAATGAGTAACTGCTCTGTGTCAACAAGAGCTCCCTCAGACCTCTACTCAGTGAGTCAATAAGTGTGTGTGTGTGTGTGTGTGTGTTTGCACGAGGCCAGCGAGTGTTGCACTGTTAGTTAAAGTTAATGGTACAGCACTGAGGATGTTGTACTGTCTATGATAAATTAAACAAAATAAAACAAGCAAAAAGTAACTAAACGAATAAAACAAAACAGTAAAAAAAAAACCCATTAAAATAAAAAGTTCACAGAGTAGTTTAAATGTCCAAAGCAATATCTATTTCCAAGAGCAAATAGGCAAGGTCTAATGTTGTACAAATAAAAGGCTGCCATACTACATCAAATTTAGCGATGGAGCAAACGGAGCAGCAGTGTGTATTATTTTTTTTTTTTCCACTTCGACAAAATGCATGACTCAGATCCACCTGCCAAAGGACGAGGGGCTGGTCATTCTTCCAATACAAAAAGGCTGAGTAGGCCGTGTTGTTTAACTGTGCTTTTGTCAGGGTAAAATCCCAAACAACATTAATTAATCTGACACAATTTACTTTATCGTAATGCTCTAAAATAACCCCCAGACAAAGATCAAACAAGAAGAACAAAATGAAGAAAGAGGTCATTGTGTTCCTATGGTAACCAGCAGAGAGCAGTGTGGAGACATGGAAACTCGGCTACTGCATGTGTCATCATCTAGAAAAAAAACTCACTTCATAGGAAAATGTTCTTATTTGTAAAATCTGAGCCTCGATGGCGTTCTTCATCATCTACCTCATGTTTACTTCTGGGGCAAATATTGTGCTTTTAGCTATAGTAGCTGATTTCTTGTCAGATTAAGATTTACATTAAAAAAAAACACAATCTGCTTTTAAATTATTGTAACTATTGGCAATTCTTAGTGTTAACTATAGACTTGTCTTTCACTGAATTCAATTATTTAAAGGGCTGTGGCTGTCCCCTTCAACAGTAGGACAACTGAACCCTTACAACAAATGTGACGCCTCACTGTTTTAGCTCATATCACTCCGCTAATCGTAAATATCTATCTAATTGTTTTGCAGGCAAGGTGCTCCATAACATAGAGTTCCTGTTGTAAATGAATGAACAGAATACAAATAGTTATTATGAAGTAAATGATGCTAATTCTCTTACTAAACCTGAGAAAAAACTAAATGAGCAAACAGTAAAGTAGTTTTAGCTTCACCTTAATCAGCTACAACATAAAAATGCAGCTTGCACAATAATACATCAGCTGTGGTGGAAAAAATACCCAAAGTGTAGAAATACTCTGTTGACTTGAATCAAAAAGAAGAAGCAAAAAAAGCAAAAGTACTCATTCAGCAGAATGGCCTCTTTCATTGTGTTATAGATTGAATTATATTAGTTATTATATTATTGGTATATCATATTATTTCTGATTTCAATGCATGTAAGAGCATTTTAATGTTGTAGCTGATTGATGTGGAGCCAATTTGAGATACTTCGTATACTACCAGGTAGATTAGTGATGTAGTACTTTTTTTAATGTAAAAAGTAACTATAAGTATCATAAATATAGTGGAGTAGATGTATTAAGTAACATAAAAAAGAAATACTCAAGTGAAGTACAACTATGTTAAAATTGTACTTAAGTAGAAGAAGTTTCCATCGATGTGCATCAGTGAGAATAATCATGTTTTTGTCGTAGTATTTCTACTTTTACTTTGAAAGGATCTGAATACTTCTACGACCACTGTGTTTTTTTATTCTCGTGTACCAGCATGAGATTCAGTTATACAGTATTTACTATTGTGTTCAACGGAGATTTCTCCTTTTGTGTGCCACTGTTTGGGATTGAGGGGGAAATTGAGAGCAAGAAACTGAGGTTTTGTTTGTATTGACCCGGACTGAAGAGATCTTGAGTGTGTAGTGTGTATAAAAGTGTGTGTGTGTGTGAGATGTCAGAGTTTAGAGAGCTTCAGCTTCCCAGCTGTGTAAACTGGTGCTGGCCACACTGTGACTGCGTCAGCACACAAGTAAGAAAAGTGACGGGAACACTGTGGACGTTACTGAACAATGAGCATAAGTTATATAAATGGGTGGAATATATGTGCTAGTGTGAAAAGAAAAACAAGGTAAAAGAAAGAAATAATATTGGTAACTCAACCTTTTGGCAGTTTCTATTTCAATTCCTCATATCTGTCGCTGCTTTGGCAACATGTCAGACCATATCAGCCCAGTGAGGACCACCAAACTGGGTTGAAGTGCAGTGACTGAAGGTCTCTTAGAAAAAGGAGCACAACACTCAACAACAGAGAGAGGAAATGGAGGAAGGAGGGGGAGAGGAAGGCAGAGAGCGGAGGCCGGTTCACTGCAAGTCCATCCAGACAGCAAGAAGAAAAGGCAGCGTGTTCACTCCCTCTTCCTGCCTATCATGCTCCCATTCATTACCAGCAGTCACCGGGACACATGAGAGTCATGGTCAAATGACTTCTCCTTCAGACACTTCAGCTAAACTTGATTTATCTGGTCTGATTAGAGAGGAATTTTAATGTTTGATGTGTGCGGTTTTTTTTTTATCCGTGCTCTCCATCCATGAGTCAGTGCTAAATATAAACATACTTTAGGTGGAGTTTCATTTTTGTGTGTCACTGCTCCAAAGGAATTTTGTCATGCTGAGTCAGTGCGGAGGTCTGAATCATGGCTTGCAACAGAGGCTGCTCGTCTTATTTCTTGTGCACTGAGATGCCAAGAACTGAAGGATGACTCCTCTGCCGTGTATTCAACGTAGATCCTGAAGAAAATAGACCCACTGATTATAAAATGACATTGTTACATTCTTAATACAGTACATCAGTGTGTAAGGAGCATTATAGGTGGAACTACTTTATATATAGTTGGATTGTTGAGATTAGTTTGGGCTCCCAACCTCCACGAAATCACTGCAGTCAAAGGTAAACCTGAGAGGCTGTGAGACGAATGGAGATAAATGAAGAAGGACAGATGAAGAAAATGTTCTAAGACACAAATATGTTGGTGAAATATTGGATTTATCTATTTGGGCTTGGAACAGTTTAAAGGTTTAAATAAAGTAATCTGAAAAGTTTAGAGAGGAAGTGCTAATAGATTTGTGAAAGTTTATCTTTTTTGGAAAGATTGAGAAATGCTGGTTTAATTTTTAACACTGAGGTGTATTTTATTATCTTATCATTTGTAGTTTGTGTAAAATCTATCAGAGCATAAAAAATGTAGTTCCAGAGGTACAATATTTCCATTTGAAATGAAGTAAAGTAGAAGGATTAAGCATGTAGGATTAACATAAAATGGACAAAAGTAAGATATGAGTAAGTCAGGTTCATCATAATTACATAATTACAGTACATTACTTTCCACATTTGTGCGTGTGTGTGTGGGGGTATGTGTGTGTGTTTGTGTGTTTGTGTGTGTTGATTCACGTCCCTCTATGATGAAGCAACTTCACCGGATGCTCCTCTGACACTGGGGTTTTTTCAATGGCTGTTTATTTACCTGAGAAAACAGGATGCAACAACTGGCAGCTTCTAACTGTAGGGAGCAACTTTTTCACACTTTGTTCAACATTAACTGCTGAATCTACATCTACAGTGTGTGTCTGTGTGTGTGTGTGTATGGGCATGTGTGTGTGTGTGTGTGTGTGTGTGTGTGTGTGTGTGTGTGTGTTGGACTGTTGCACTGCCTGGTCCCAGATAATCCTCGTCTCTGCAACGGCCGTATTTTACACATGACTGGATCTTATTCCTGAACTTGATCACACACACACACACACACACACACACACACACACACACACACACACACACACACACATTCATCCATGTTCATGCTCTTCATAACTGTTACACATTTATTATGGTTTGATCTTTGCCCTGCTGTCACACATGGCACCAAAGCCGTACTGCTCAACGGAGAGCTGAATCAGTAACTTTACGAAGCCATCCGCACGTCTAAACATCTGAACTTGTTAATCACTTTTTTTTATTTTTTATTATTGGACTGCCTAAACTACTTATTATTTGAAAATGATTTATTATCTGGGTCTGAAATGGGAATAGGGATAAATTATGGCAAAGACAGAGCAATGGAAATGATTCAAAACAATAAGAATAAGATCTGAAATCTGATTTAATGAGTGCAGTTTGGGATTCAGCAGGACATAAATGAGGTCAAGAGTCCATCCATCATGGAAAATATCTGCTATTGTTAGTAATTCTTAGAACCTCTTCCATAACATCCTCCTCTCTCTCAGCTTTCCTGCCCTTCTTTCCTTCTCTTCACATTCTTCCACAATCAGTTTAGTCAGTGGGTAGTTTTTTTCTTTTTAAATGAGGGGGGAGGCTGGGCCATCAAGTGATAACTCCTCCCCTTTCTGGCCGGCATGAATGTAGGGGGCGAGAGAGAGAGAGAGAGAGAAGGAGGGAGAAAGGAAAGGAGGGAGAGAGACAATAGACTTTAATCACTCATGTGGTTGAGAGCTGTTGGTGAGCCAAGTTACACACGAGCAGAGAGAGGGAAAAAACAGAAGAGGGGAAGAGAGAAACTGAATTTGTGGGGGGAGAAGTCAGAGAAACAGGAAGGGAGACGACTTGAGAGCATCATTACATCTCTGAGCTGAGAATCAGTCTACAACCAGACAGGAGACAGAAGACTAAAACATCTGGCAAACAAGATCTAAAGGAGTCCATCCTTCATCTTGATCATCAACACTTGAGACTTCTCCATCCACACTGCGGTCCAGGCTGGAGTATGCCCTGCCATCCCTGTCACCCCTGCCGCTGATCCAGGCAGTCAGCATGATCTCCCACTACCCTCTGGCAACCCTGCTGCCCTGGCCTGCGAGTCCCCATAACCACTGTCCAGACCTGGATTGCAGCTTACTGCTGGAGGGGGAAGGAGGTGTCGCTCTGCAGAGGTACCAGCCTCGCTACCCTGAGAGCAGCCCCCGCCACTGGGTCAGTACATGGCAGAATAATTGTGTCTGTTCCCCTCCTGCTGTTTGCTGAAATATGTTTTTATTTCTGAGAAGCACAGGTAGTTCGAGCTTTGTTTAAACAATCTGGCAGATGTTGGCCTCCACGTGAATGACCTTCCTGTGCTTTCTGTTGTCTGGACTGTGTGTGAAGTGTTGTTTGGTGTCAAGGGTTCAGTGATTTCGATTCAAGGATGGGAAGTGAAGTTGGAAATGTTTGGAGAAGTGAAATGGAAAACAATTCAGTGAGAAAATAAGCCTGGAATTATAAACAGTTAAAGATGTGCGGCGAGGAGCAGATTGTGTCTCCTCCAAGGTCTGTTTGTTGGACGCCTGTGGTGATGTAAGAAACAGGGTAGTGTGATAGGAAAGGAAAAATATGTGTGTTGACACCCGCTATTATGAGAGACATTAAAGTATTTGACTACAGCTGAAGAGTAAAGCTGTTCTGGACACAGCTGTTGTGGTGGTCACATGAACAGCTAACTGATAGTGGCACATCCTGCACTCAGTGGTCTACACTTCCTACATAAACCGCCAGCGCAGTACGTAAATCAAAAACATCCTCAACTTATCCGTTTGCTCAATCCCTGATTGATTTGTCGTTTCTCTATTCTTTCTCTGATGAATTTCAGTTCCTCAGTGTGACTTTGACTCAAGGAGATTTTATGCAACACGGCGATAACTCATAGTGCAATAATGCAAAGTAGACAGTAACCTTTGGTAGCACAGACAGGACAACAGCTGACCTCTTGTGAAAAGCAGTAATCCACATTAACTGTAACTACCGCTTATTGGTCACTGTATGTGTGTGTGTGTGAGCACAGCCTTGGTGACTGGTCAGAGTTCACAGAAAAGGCATTAGTCACTTTACTTCAGAAAAACATAGGTCACGCTGGAAGCTTACCAGAAGAGTGTGCACCCCACTGCGATGGCCATGACAAGGGGGCGATTCTCTATCACTATCTAAAATAAAGAGAAAAACATTTATAAATAAAGAAAATCAAATGCCAAAAGCAGAACATGACAAAAATGTTACATTTGTTAGCATACATTTGTCTTTGTTTCTATTTGATTCGTCCGTGACGTCACAGGTTCCTCATAACAGCACGATTACCAGAAAACAACCTGCAGCGAGAGCTTATTCCAGCTTAGTTGTGGCTGATTGTTTGCATGTGCGCACTTGCGGTATTGAGGCTAAAGCGAGATTGAGGCTTGATCGAGCTGAGATTTAATGAGTAGAGACTGAGATCAGAAAAACCAACCTGCTGAAGTGCCCTTGAGCAAGACGCTGAGCAACATAAGTACTGAAGAATTCCCATAAGGGATTGATTCAGCAGTGGACGAAGTGTTCAGAGACTTTACTTACGAAAAAAAAAAAAGTCCTGTATTAAAGATAGTAAATGAGTAAAAGTATGGAAGTATAATCAGGAAAGTTTACTTCCAAGTATTAAAGGTCCAGTGTGCAAAAATTTGTGGCATTTAGCCTCAACCCAGTCATTTCACCCTCTCCTTCAAAGCATGAAGGAGCAATACACAAAAATCACAACAGCCCCCCACCCCCTCGAACCAGTGTTGAGTTTGTCTGTTCAGGTATGAAGAGGCTAATTTCAAGGTGACAAAAACATAATGATTGTCATTTTTAGGTGATAATATACACTAATAAAAACACAGTCATGCATAATGTATTCCATTTCTGCCATATTATGTAAATAGAGACCCTGAAATTTGACACAAAAACTTAAAAGTAAAACTACTCGATATAGAAAAATATTGCCTGTACTGACTGTTTTAAGCTATTTTGCAACTAATGATAATTTTTGCTATGGATTCGTTGGTTCAGTACCCCAAAACCGCATTATAATTACCAAATTAACCTAATTTACAGTAATAGTTCATATATGTACATTTCTGTCAGATGCCTGTGACAGTGTGATGCTTGTATGTATGTTTTGTTTTGCGAGATCATCATCATCATCACATCCTGGCTGACGTGTCTTCCCACCTCACAGCACTGTTTCCACCAATTGTTTCAAGGGGTATGAAGATGAAGGTTAGCTTGCAGACGCTGACTCTCTGTAGCTCCAGTGAGGCTCAGCTTACATGCATCCTTCTATGTCAGAAACTCGAACCGTGTGACTGTTTTTATGGTATCAAGTAGTGACTGACATCACAGCTGGGTTAAAGGGCGATACGGGGGATTATACAGATCAAATATAAATTCGATAAAGTAATGTAAGAGTAAACGAAACCATCAATGTGATAATCTTGGAAGTTTTCAACTACTTCGGCTCCTGCTGAGCTGATTCATTGTTGATAAAAAGCCATAATTTCACAACCTCAACGTTATTTTGTCCATCAGCCAGCACACACTAGCTTGAAGGACGAGTTTATTGCTCGCAGCGCTCTCACTCACCTGTCAGTTAAACTTTCCCTTACTTACAAAAAGTTATGAAACCATGCCAGTCATAAAGGCAGTGATTGGACTGATTACCTCTCTGTAATCACCCTGCTGTGTGGTTACAGATGGCTGTCAGGTCCACAGTTCAGATCAGAGATGAGGGACAAGCGCTGAGGTGTCAGTCATTATCAGCAGTCCACAATGACACACACACACACAGAACCGTTCACCAAAGTGGAGATTGACAGGAAGATCAAAATGGTAAAAAAAATGGTGCCAGATGTGTCACAAGAAGGAATAACAAAAGAACTTGACCGGGTTTGAACTCAGTTGCACAGAAGTGAGAGTGCTTACAAGTACCCACATCTCAGTGGGTTATCGCAGTACATTTTACGCTATAACTGCATTTGAGACGTCTGCCGTGTTCTTTTACACTCCTCTCTCTCTGCTAATGATAGGGCAATTAAATTAAGCAGCAGGCTGATCAATAAAAGACTACAGTAGATGGAATATTAGCTGCTTCCTCACACCCGTTGGGTTATAATAACCAGCGGGGCAGTTCAATAACCTCAGCGGGTCATTTGCTGGAAATGCAGAAGTGATGTTTAACAGAGAAAACAAGGGGCAAAGGAAGAGGGACAATTTCGATGATGCCTTGTTTTCCATTGAAAAAAAGAAGAAAGCTGAGTTAGCACTCCTTCTTCCTCTTTCTTGTCTTTTTCAACAGAAAAGTGCACGTTTTAGGCTGATGCTTCGTGACGTCCAAAGTTTGGATTCTTGCTTGTCTTGTGTTTTGATGACTGCGGTGATTCATTCAACCAGCTAAAACTAGTTCTTTAGCTTTATCCTGTAAATGAATATAAAACTGAGTAGAAATGAAATTCTACAACATATCTCGGCGTATATGGAAGGTAACAGGTTTAACGATTAACCCAGTAAGCACTGACAATAGAAAACACAAGTGGAGGAACAGTAATGCACTTCAATCCCGTAATTTCTATTCTTGCTTTTGTGTCAAATTGCACAATTCACAAACAACCAGACTTCTCTTTTCATCAAAATCCAGGTCTTCGTTATCTTTTCATTCAGTCCGCCACTTTGAGATGGTGTTTACACACTTGGGTGACCCCCAAGCGTGTCAGGTTGTCTGGTTGCCAGCAGCGCAGCAGAGGTTTCATATTGTGATCTTGGGCCTAATTAGGTCACATAATGGGGCTGGTGTGAAAAGTCAATACTGTGAGCATTGTCCCTGTCATCCGAGTATCCATCTCAGTTCAACAACACAACAGGAGCTGCTCGCTCAACTGGGGCAGAAAGTCATCGCGCCATATGGAGATGGGTGTGTGTTTTTTGGGGCAGTGTGTGTGTGTGTGTGTGCGTTTAGTGGTGGGTTGGTATTGGTTTTGGGTTGATTTGATTTGGTTTTTATGGTTTGGCAGCTCTGTGACTGTGTGTGTGTGTGTGTGTGTGTGTGGTACGGTGCTCTCAAACAAAAACACACATACACACTAAATTCTCTTCTCCTTTTCCCGTTCAGCCAGAGCTCGCAGTATTAGCCAGGACGCATGACTAGGATCAAGCTGACATTGTGTGATGTGTGTGTGTGAAAGAAAGTGTGTGTTTGTGGCTGCTGGTTGTCCATGTGACATTTGATAATATGAGCAGTCAGCACTTAAACATTATGTATGTCAGCAGATTACTAACTATAATAACTCTACTGAGGTCGAACACAAAGAAATACACTAACTTTAGAACAGGAAATACATCCTGCATTTGTTTAAATTAAACAAATCAAATCAAATCAATTTTATTTGTATAGCCCAAAGTCACAAAGTACATTTGCCTCAGAGGGCTTTACAATCTGTACAGCAGGATATATTTTGATATATATTACAACTGGCAGAGTGGCAGAGGAAAGAGCTTATATTTTGGTCGGTGTTATGGCAACAGTTGTTTTTGCGCTCCAATACAGCCACTGCCTCTTTTTTTGCAGCAGCAGCTTCGATGTGTGTTGTTGTGTCGTGGGTCACTTACGCAGTTTCATTTCCTACAACGCACATGCCTCACACTTCAGTATAACATGAATAACACCGCAGATGGCAGCGTGACACTCCTCAGATTTAGAATAAGTGACAGGAATGAAGTGGCGGGAACTTAAATGCATATGCAAATATATGAAGTAAAAATAAAGTGAGATTTTGCACATTCTGATGTCATGGATTTTTTTTTTTGGCCTGCTGTGTAGTTTTACTGGTGTGATTCCCAGTGTTGCACAGCAGCAGTTGTCACCAGCGTGCTACTGGTTTCATTGATGCTGAGTGTTGTTTTTGTTGCATATGTGACAACTTTAGGTTAGCGTGTATCTGTTGGGCAACAGATGGTCCATCTCTCATTAGCAAGGGGTCAGACAGACAACCGAGCCAGTCCAGACTGATTCATTCAAAGCTTAGCAGGGATTAGATCTAGGGGGGGTCAGGGATGGGGCCCTATGAAGGGTGGAGTTGTTTGTGTGTGTGCACTGGGACTCTAATTTATCGTAACTCTTCTAAAAGCAGAGGCACCTGAAAGTACCTTAACTCAGCCATTGTACCTCCAGAGGGGATTACCCATGCTTTAGTGCAATGGTCCAACTGATCTGACCCCATAGGAGGCTGTTATAAGAGGAAATAAGTCTGTTACAACAATTCATATAGTGTAAACATCTCTGTGCGTAAACAGGATTTGTTGGTCTTGGTGTTAATAAAACTTTGAGCACCTTTTCCTTTAAGTATGTCTTGGTTTGCAGGGTCAGCTGTGTTTAATGTTGGAGTGTGGGGGAGGAGGAGGGGTCTCGGTCTGCAGCCCTGGACTTTACTGGAAACTAATGATGTCACCCAGAGAGAGAAAGAGAGAGAGAGAGCGAGAGACAGAGGGAGAGCTCAACAACAGCCAGGACAATAGATCTGAGGGAGCAGAGACATGACATAAGAGAGGAGTGAGAGAAAGAAGGAGAGCGGCAGACAGAGCTTTAATGTGGCCGTTTGAACAAAGGGTTCAGTTGACTGAAGAAGACGCAGAAACGGAGAGAAAGCGAACGCAGCTGTGTGTGTTATGAGAAGAAGAACCTGGCATGTCCTTTATCTATCTGTGTTTTCATTCTTATTGCATCCACAGACACTCATCTGCTGCCTCATTAAAGAACTATCAGATAAACACGACTGATTTACTGCTTAAACGACCTGTTAAAACTACTTTAATTGTCTCATTCTTCGGTTTTATTGAGTTATCCTGACCCTGCGACGTAAATGCAACCTCTTCACTTCAATGCACTGGCCTGATCTGGCTAAAAAACCTCTGCTGACTCTGGATAAACACGGCGGTTTATGAACTCTGCCCTCTGCTGGGCAGTATGCTTCGGAAACACAAACCCACCAACCACACACAAACACAGGGCGAAACACACACTGTGTGCTTATTCATACATAATACAGGAAGTATGAAAGTATTGACACATTCGGTCCAGATATGGTAGCAGGAAAGATCTTCTCCGTTTTATTTTTTTTTGTTGTTTTTTGTTTTTTACGCAATGACTTTCCACTGGAGAGTTTGGCTCCAGCCACAGCCGATACTCCTCTCGCTGGGTGAAATGATGAGTCTCATCTCCTTTGTTTACTTGTCTCCGGCAATAAAATAAAAACCAGAGTGTTTCTTTCCGGTCTGAAATATAAAATTTCTGAAAACTAGTACAAGACGGTCTTATTGCATCACGCTTGTCTTTCAGCCAGTATGGATCTTCTCAGTTTCAGGCTGTGCTGTGAACTCTCCCCCGCTGTCTGTCTCTGTCTCACCCTCTCACGCCCGCAGTAGAGATAATGTCCTTTCAAGTTTATCTCAACAGAGTCCTACACTTTCTCTGATACACGACCTTCTTATCTTGGATGGAAACACTGAGACCCCTACTCCCATTAATGTCCTGTTGTGTGTCTGTGCTTTGATTGTTCTGTTTTGTCAGCATTGTGATGCCCAAGCGTTTGTCGGCCTCTCCTCCTCTTATTTATTGGTCTGATTTTATGGCTATGCTACAGGCCAGAGAGGCTCCCCAGCCAGTCAGGTATGAGGACAGCAGGCTCGCTGGAGTCAGGAGGCTGGAGGCAGGAAGTGGGAGATTTCCTGGAATGTGCGTTTTTCCCCACAGTGGAGCAATAACAGTGCAGAGCAGCGCTCCTCCTGTTTTTGTCCCCTTTCTGTCTGTACCGTGGCTCCCTGTTCTGACTTAGTGGAACAGGGAGAAGACGAGCATACTTGGGAAGTTTAATAAAGGCAGGAACCCATTATAACAAAACTGCTCTGCCCTCGTCAAGGGCTTTCCTAAGTATAATTACGTCATTAGTCCTCCAAAGAAAGGAAAACTTGAGCATGTGCAGGAATGACATGAGCAGTGTTTACATGAAGACACCATTCACCTCCACTCCATTACTTTTACTAACATAATGTACAACTACAACTACTGTGCTATAGTTAACCTGCTAGTTCTTTTACAGGTTATACAGATACAAGAACTCATTTATGTGAGAAACACTATTAACAATTCACGTCATATTATTTAATGATCAGCGATCATAGACTTGACGAGACCAGCAGCTTGACTTGCAATCAGCAACTTCACGGCGGTGATAAGGCTCCGGGAAGTCAGTGCTTTCAGTCAGTCCTGGACATAACCCCGTAAAAAAAACAAAGAACACTAAATAAATAAGACATAACGTGTTAATCAATTGGCTTCAGAGGAGCTGTTCACAGGGTTTTGTTATGTTTGGACAGAGCCGGGCTGACTGTTTCCAATCTTTATGATTAAAACGAAATCATCTGCTAGCTCTTGCTTCATATTTTGAGTACAGACATGAAAGTGCTATCAGTCTTCTCATGTAACTCTTGGAAAGAATGTACTGAACCCCTAAAGGACTTGGGTTTAGATCAACATACCTAAAAACTGCTCTGACATTTACTAAAATTCAGCCTCCTCCCTATTTCTTAAACTATAGGACATCTCTAAATCACTTGGGTCTTCTCTGATGTGTCCCATTAGAATACTTTAATGGACCCTTTAGTGGAAATATCACATTTTCACCTCTATGTTAAAGACGTGCGTAGTCATCTGCTCCTCCATCAGACGTAGCAGCAGCTGTCACATTTGTCAAACGTCTTGTTTGCACTGAGATATGACATCACTCCCACTGTGAGACCCACACTCCAGTCCCCTCGGGGCTGAGCTGGAGGTCATTCGGGGTCACAACCTTCCCACTGCCCCTCTGGGCTTCCCAGAGCTCCAGAGACCCAAGTGGACAGCGGGGCAGCTTCGCCTGGGAACTGGAGCTTGGCCAGATATACAGCCTGATGAACAGTCAGCCAGAAGAAACACTGATAAAACATATATGACTACCGCACACGGAGGAGCACGCACACTGGGCTTCCCTGGCCTTCTGGTGCCCTCTGAGCAAAGCTGGGACGGAGCCAAAAGTGAGGACCTTATGCGTGGGGGTGCATCTGTGAGTGTGCACCTTGTGGTGTGTGACGTTGAGTGTGACGTTGGGGTTAAGTGTTGGTGTTATGGGAGCCAGAGGAGTGAGGGGGACATATCACGTGCACACACAATATTGAAAAGGGCAGATCACAACAGGTCTAGCCATCTCTCCCACTGAGACATATAACAATAAGGATCATAGCGTTTCTACTGTCTGCTGACTCTGAATCAGTAGTTAAGTTGTTTCATCAGGGGACTAAATGGACTAACAAGTGTATGAACCACTGCTTGCTCATGTTTGATATATTTACGACAGAAAAAAAAGACAAAAAGACCCCACACAAAGTCGACACTTGATTCATATCTTCCCGTTTATTCACACAAGTGGGCTGTTTGAGTACGTGTGCAGGCACATTCACAGTGGAACAGTGTTGCCCCTTCTCACACTCAGCCTATTCTCCTCTCCTGTCACTGACAATGCACAGTACTGGTGACGGCATCTACAGCCTTCCTTGTATTGTCCCACGCAGGGGCCGTAAGGCTGCAGCTGCTTCACACACAAGAAAAGCCTAGGGCCCACAGTACCTCACGTCATCCGCTCATATAAAATCTGTATGTTAATGTTTACTCTGACATTAAATTAATAAGCTTCCATCCACTACGAACCTGAGATGAATCTCGAAATATCCCAAAAAAGGTTACACGCTTGACTGAGGTGGAAAATTTGGTATATCGTCAAAACAAATTGTAACCAACAGCAACCTCCATGGTGGGAAACAGTGTCATTCAGTCCACCTCAGGTCCACTGAGATCCACGTCTTTTCTTTTATTTTGAGCTTTAAAACAGCTTTTCAGAAACCTATGGATGACGTCATACGGCATACGCTGTCCATTCTTTATACTGTCAATGACTGTAAAATATTGCAATGGACTTAAACATTTACTGAAGAGACAAAACTATTAGATTTGTGTGGAGCAATAAGGAGACTGCAACAAATGAATGCATGAAACAAACAGAAATACCATATTTTTAAAATAGTTTTCTACATTGTTTTTTACTGTTTCGAGTTTGACCGTCTTCTTTTGTAATGATTCAATGAAGAATTACCTAAACTTATCTTGACCTTTAATAATCACATAATGATAGAGGACGGAAATCTACATTTTAATCTTTTTTTTTTAAATTTGCTTAAATTTGGAATAAAAACCTAACTAATAGCAAATAATAAAGCATGTAAATAAAACAACAGCTCCTACACAAATGGAATATAGAGAAAAGTGCAGTCACCTCAGTCCACCCCTGAACTGTTCAACTATCAAATCAACTTTTTAGTGCTAGTCTGCTGACACACTTAGACTTATGCTTTTATAAACAAAATGTTACTGTGTGTCAGGTTACACTTACCAGACATCTGTCTGTAGCCAGCTCCTTAACTCTGTCTGTCAGAGGCTGGGAGAAGTTTATAGCTACCAGGCGAGTTGCATTGTGGTTAATGTAGGTTTTAAGAAAGATTGATAAAAAAAAGAGCGCAGTACTCTTTTGAATAATAATATTAAGATTCAGTCATCGGAGTTAAGCCAGATAAAATCGTTTTTTTATAGTTTAATCCCTTTTATATATTTCACTTAACAAGATAATACTGCGCTCCTGACCCTACACTTTTATGTTTTTTCTCATTATAATGAGCTAAAAAAGTAATTTGAAAACAAAAACAAAAGCACAAATAAAGAATACAAACAAAAACTGAGAAGTTAAAAGTTTTAAAAATATTTTTGTTTTAAAGATAATCAGAAAACAACAATGAAGTAAAACTGTAAAATTATAATAATATATGTTATACTGAAAACCAAAAGACAACCCAGCAATCGAATGATTTTAAAAAATCAGTTATGAGTTTGAATTTCACAGGGAGGAGATTGACAGTTCTTGCGTATTTGGTGTATTGCGCAAACAGAAATCACAAGCCTGCGTCGGTCCGAGCACGCACATTGTTGTCAGTGTGATGAAAGTCGGACATAAAGAGGAGGAGGAGGAGTTTAAGCGGCACTGTTGTGAGTGCAAGTGTAGGAGGAGTTTGGTCATTCAGTAGAAGAAGGGAGAGCCTACTGACAGACAGAGGAGGATTTGGAGTTTGAAGTGGAGCGGACGTGTTTGGTGAAGGAGAAGATTTTTTATTTTTATTTTAGCGAGAGATCTGTCTTTTGTTTTTTAAATAAGGAACACATCTTCTTCTTTCCTTGGCGGATTATTCCCGAGCTCTGATGCTGTCCCCGGATCATGAAAGAAACGCTCAACATGAAATTCGCCTGGAAAACTAAAATGGTAAAAACAACCTAAACAAAACAAAACAAAACAAAAAAAAGGTTTCCATCCTGTGCTCTGTTGTTGGGTTTGTGGTTTTGAAGAGAGAGGAGGAGAGGGAGGGGAGCTGAAAGGGGAAAGGGGGGAGAAAAAGGAGGAGGAGGAGGAGGAGGAGGGGGGTGTTTGTAGGCTTGGGAAAGTAGCGGATAAAAGGGGGGGAAGGAGGGGAGAGGTGGGGGCATTGGGGGAACATTGAGTTTTAATTGTTTTACTGGGACTTTAAATCCAGTTTAACCCACATTGTTGGTGCGTAAAGATGTCGCGCAAAGTTTGGAAACGTGGTTTCAAAGGGGGGGGGGGGGGGGTGAAGAAAAAAAAAATCCCCTGTCGACTCCGCCAGAATATGAGCTCGATCCGCTAGCTTTTCCCCTCCCTGATGGTGGATATGAAAACTTTTGTCTGGGGCCCCGCTGTGAAACAGAGAGGGAACAATTGGCGAGGCCCCTGCCTCTCCACGGGTCCCAGCTGCGTCCAGGCGAGGAAAACACAAAAGCCAACAGATCAGCGCCAAAGATTTAACACAACTGTTGTTGTTGTTGTTATCTTGGGAGTATTGTTTCACACACAGCTGATTAACCGATAGGCAGATTAGCACTATTTGAGCAGAGATAGTATACTACTATTTTCCTCTTTGCTCTCTCCTTAGTGTCCTCCCTGTGCACTTTTTCAGCATCTTCTTTGGAAGTAAACAACTCATCTCCTGTTTACACCGCACTCAGGCTCATATCAAGCACCGTTCTCTCTGTAAACCCACCCTGTCTGCTGTGTAATGTCTCCTATCCTCTATCTGCTGATTAGAAATAACACCGTGACACTGTTTTCGTGTCCATTCTCATGCAAGCGCATGGAACTTTGTCTCACAATGAGCTCTAAACTTGGTGCACAAAGCGGGCAGAGCTTTTTCCTTTGAAACCCTGCTCTGAAAAACATCTCCAGCCATCTCTGTGGCTGACAAAAAGCAGGCTGTGTATGCAGACTGTGAATTCAGCAGCCCGGGCTGGCCAGCACAGAGACCTCCCGCTATTGTTTTGGGAGTGTGTGGACTGCATGACTCATGCACTGATGTATTTATCTGTCCCTGTGCCAGCCATCCAGCCGGCAGCCAGCAGCGAAGAGAGAGAGAGACAGAGACAAACATGCACTTACTAGGTTGACCATAAGACAAGATGCTGCACAGGGTAGGAGATGGGGCATGTTCATCTTGGGACGTGTGTGCTGGTTTGATTTGTCAGAAGCTGTTAAATTCCCTTTTTAACTTGTCCGCTTTCTCTTTGTGTTCTTTGGTTTGGGCTTTCTTTTCATCTGGGTATCACATGTTTCTGTTCAAACCCAAACACGGCCCAATGATGGCTGAGTGCCATCAGCCTACCAGGACCATCCATTGAGCCTGTTAACGGTGATTTTGACCCTTGACCTCGTCTCTGGCAGTCCTTCTGTTTGGGGAATAGCATGGACTTTGCCATTGAGCTGTGTAAATGAAAGTGGGGACAAGTGAGAGTGATCTTGGCTACGACGGCCTCTGCTTGTGTGTGTGTGTGTGAGGACTTGGCCATAATACTGCATGCGTGGTGTTTATATTTGGCCAGTCCTTCTCCTTTGCTGTCTCTGCCTCTGTTTTTGAATCTGTCTCCATGTGTTGATGTCTCAGCATATCCCGGGCTGTGTTTGTGCATACTATCTGAGCAGAAGTTTTATATTTTGATTCACTCTGCTCCCTCTGTGTGTGTGTGTGTTTATGCACTTCGCTGTTTGTCATTGATTTACAACCAGAGACAGACACGGTACATACAGGGCAAGATGAGCACGAATCCATTTAGTCTTCTGAGCTGGTTTAAGTGCGGCCGTGTTCTCAAGGCACAGATTCGTAATCAAGCTCTCTTGGCTTGTATAATCAAGCAGACAAAGAGACAAAGATATGTCAACAGAGAGAAGAAGTGATGCAAACGTCTTGTTTTGTTAATATATAGGGGCTTCTTTGAGAGACCTCATCCATTCTGGCTCTTATCTCCAGCTTTTGGAGCCGCTGGAAAGTAGTCCAGCTCTGACTTCAGCTCCAGAGAGACTGGGACATGGTGAAAGAGATGGATAGGGAATAAAAGAGGGAGTAAAGACAGGGAGAGAGTCCTGGCAGGCTGCAGTGGTGGGGGTTGGGGAGTTGGTCATTTTTGATGTTTTACTGCACTTTAGTGCTTCTTTTACTAGTTTGTTTGAGTGCTGTGGTTGTGTTTCTGTTTATGATTCTTCCTTCTGCTTTTTTTTCTCAGTTTCCAAAAAAAAGGTCAATTCCTATTTTGTTAAACGATTGATATGACACTCTCTCGCTCTGCAGCCTGCAGCTATTTACAGGAAATAGTTTTCTATCTCTTTTATTATTCTTTTCTCAACTTTTCTAACATTCTCCCTCTTTACTTTCTCCTTTCAGAGCTCGGTGCAGGACTGGGGGGAGGAAGTCGAGGAAGGAGCCATCTACAATGTGACACTGAAGCGGGTTCAGATTCAGCAGGCGGCCAACAAGGGAGCAAGATGGCTCGGGGTGAGTGTGCCCATCTCATGTCTCCCAGTGTGATGAAGCTGACAAAGCTTTTCCAGAAAAGAGACAAGGAGTCAAACGCTCCAAACGCTCAGGCAAACAGATCACACATATGAAAACCTGATGCTTTTTCCACTCTCTGAACCTGTTGCGGTGCAAAATGTGAAGTGCTGGTTTTTACCCAAAGTGGAAAAGTCTCTCCCTCTGGAATCTATCATGTGTAAATGGTTTATAAAAGCAATCCAGTTAGTTGTGTGCAGACTGTTGAGTTCAAAAACCAAAAAAAACTAAACCCAAAAAACTCTATTGTTTAAAACAGACCTTGTCTGTCACATGTGGGCCGTCTTTCAGCATTGTGCTCTAGCAGGGCTGTTGTTTTAACATTTGGAGCTCCCAGTAAATCTCCCAGTTTAGATAACACCTTGTTGCCTGCTGAAAATCAACAGTTTCACCAGACCTGGACTGTTTAGCTAAAGCATGTGATTTCCTGACTTTCCCGGCTGCCAACAGAACGGCTCCCTCCCCTGTACAGCAGTGTTTTATAAAATGCTGCTATGACAAAAAAAAAAAGAAGGGTATTAAAGGCTTTTCCTTGAGTTGTGCATTTTTTCAGCGCATATGAGGCATTGCTGCTTCCTCCACTGGTGCTGTTTATACCAACATAATAAGATGTTATACAGTATATTATTATACTGCACAGAAGAGCCAATTAGGGGCATTATCCTTAGTTATCCGTAGTTTTTCTAGTGTTTTTTTTCTAGTGTAACAAGTCCGATATATCAGGCTTTTCTTTTGTCTACGAGAAAAAAATCAGGATCTTGTGTTGTTAGTTTGTGTTGTGTCTTTTGCGGATGACATGGGGTGGGGGGGGGATGGGGACTGACACATGAAAGAAGAAATAGATAACAGCTCTGAGGCTTTAAAATAGCATTGATGTATCGACAACGGCGGGAGCTGCCAACTGTATTCGAGCTAATTAAAACAACATGGGTGCTTTACACAGTGCAGTCTATTGAGTAGAGCAGAATAGAGAGTGATTCCTATTGAGACGTCAGTGTATTAACTATGAACAGTCAATTGTTAATGGGTAACAGCAATTACAGTCAGTGATTGTGGGGGCCTGCACTGGTGGATTGTTTGCAGGCTGTGTGGTAGTTGTTTGCAGACCCAGTGTCTTTCTAATTCTTTGTGAATTATAGAAGCCTGTGTGTGTGTGTGTGTGTGTGTGTGTGTGTGTGTGTGTGTGTGTGTGTGACTATGCAGTCACCTCACAGAGATAAATAATGGTATTACTTGGTGTACAGAGTTGTTATCGGAGAGGGAGAGGTGGGAGAACTTTGCTCTGCTGCTGTCCTCCTCTCTGTCTAGAGGGACGGTGGAGGAGGGGCCTGCTGTGATTAAAAGCAGATTGGAGCGTTTCCTGTTGTAGCGTGCTTAACTTCACCAAGGTCTCTTTCTCTGCACGTCTGTGCCACCTCTTCTTCTATTTCCCCATAGACACACAATACTCGGACACATCTGGAGAAATTAAATATAGGTCACGATTGTCTTTGCTGTTTCCTCCCATCATCTTTTCTGCCTTTTGATGATTTGTTTAAGTGTTGCAATAGATAAAGACAATAACACGACACAAGACGGCATCCGCTAAATTAATGAAGGTAACAAATCAAACAGATCAAAACAAATCTGGGCACATTTGACTAAGTTAACCAATAAAATGAAGAGTAAAAAAGGCAGCAGACAAAAAGAGAGGCACACAATCTAAATACTATACAACAGAAATGAAGTAATGTTACTGTTATTGACTGTGTGAGATGACACATTAAAAGCACTAATCTGTGATGAAATGCATCCAAAGCCAAACAAAGCAAAGAAAAGCTTCAGAAGTACCTGCCAAGTCACTGAAATGTATAATAGCACTCGGCCCTCGGCTCACGTCACACTCGTTTAACAATGCACAAATTTGTGTGTGTGTGTTTAGGCGGAGGGGGATCGTCTACCTCCCGGCCACACGGTGAGGCAGCTGGAGACCTGCAAAATCCGAAGTATCCGCGCTGGAACACTGGAGCGTCTGGTGGAGACGTTATTGACAGCGTTTGGAGACAACGACCTCACCTACACCTCCATCTTCTTGTCCACCTACAGAGCCTTTGCCAGCACGCAGACTGTACTACAGCTACTGCTGAACAGGTAGGGCTTGATTTTCTGGTGTTGCATAAACCCCCCGAAAGAATGCAACGACCACATGTTTGAGTGATTTCTCTTTATTTCATTTTGCAGCTACGGAAGTGTGGAAGAAAATGAGCCAGACACCGGAAGATGCCGAAGCTCTGAAAACACCGGAGCCATCAGAAAGTGAGATACCTTCTTAAATGTTCATCAATATCAGTTCCATATTGATAACTTTCAATAAATAACTTATTGTTTTATTTCCTTGCTCTCTCCACAGTGCCTTAGCCTCTATCCTGCGTGCCTGGCTGGACCAGTGTCCGGAAGACTTCCAGGAGCCTCCTGATTACCCATGTCTCCACAGGCTGATGGACTACCTCCGCAGGGCCCTTCCGGGCTCAGAGGCTCTTAGACGGGCAGAGGGTCTGCTGGAGCAGCTGCAGAGTCAGGCCAACATGGATGACACTGATGGTAATGAACTTTATTTCATATAGTTCTTTGCAGTATTGTTTGTTTTTTTTGTGTGATAAATTTAAATAATATGTGTTTGCATACTTTTAGCTGGTTTCCACGGCAACAGTTCTTTCTGTCTGGGGGAAGAGGAGGAAGTCGAGATCGAGGTCCAGGAGGACTTCCTGTCGTTTGACGCCGACCTGGTGGCTGAGCAGCTGACCTACATGGATGCGGTAAGTGGCGGGAAATGAGGTGGAAACGGTGCCGGTTTGGCAGTGCGAGTCGTGTGGGAGGGAAAAGGTCACGCAGGTTACATCCCTGCAATGTTTCCTCGGTGTCGTCATACTAACATGAGCCTGTTCTTCTGTTCTAGCTGCTGTTTAAAAAGGTTGTACCCCACCACTGCCTGGGCTCCATCTGGTCCCAGAGGGATAAGAAGCACAACAAGCACAGCGCCCCAACCATTCGGGCCACTATTACCCAGTTTAACGCTGTGGCGGCTTGCGTGGTCAGCACAGTGTTGAAGCACAAACAGATCAGACCACATGTCCGAGCGCGGGTCATCCAGCGCTGGATAGACATCGCTCAGGTTGGCAGAAACACACAGATTCATCTATAGACATACCACAAAAATGGGGCCAGTTTATGACTGTCTTTCTCTTAATTGTCTCCCAACAGGAGTGTCGAATACGCAAAAACTTCTCATCTCTGCGAGCTATCGTATCCGCGCTGCAGTCCAACCCGCTGTACAGACTGAAAAGAGCATGGGCCTGTGTGCACAAGTAAGCCCTCAATCTCTCAGCTATGCAGATAAACTCAGCGAGTGTCGATTGGCAGAATTCAACAGGGCCTCGGAGATGTTTATTTTGCGTGTGTATTTTAGCTGATACGTCCATTACCATTAACCAACATGAACTCTGCGCTCTCCACAGAGACAGCATGCAGACATTCGAGGAGCTGTCTGACATTTTCTCCGATCATAACAACTACCTGACCAGCAGAGAGCTTCTCATGAGGGTGAGTCCTAGGAAAATCCTGGAAAACATGCCATGTCATTCACTGGTTGGAATCTCAAGGACTGACATTTTTTATTCTTGTTTTTTTTGTTTGCTCTACAGGAAGGCACTTCAAAGTTTGCCAGTCTGGAGAGTTGTGCCAAGGAGCACCAGAAACGCACCCACAAGAGACTACAGCTGCAGAGGGAAATGGTGAGAGAAAGACCGGCTAAGCTAAACCTCAGACAAATAGATTTTTTTTTCTTCTTCACAGTGCTCTATAATTTGAAACAACACATTCCTCCAAAGCAGCGTACTGTAAAGTGAGCTCTAACTTCTCTAGTATGATGAAGCCACATGCTTAGCCTTGTGTACTCAGTGCACTATGTGCTGGACTTTTTTACAAAACCCGCACTGACATCTATAAACCAGGAGGACTACAGTGTTAAATTAGTCTCTGGCTTTACTGTGGCATCATTAAAATGTTTATTCAAACTTAATGTGGGTTTCAAATATAACAAAAAGCTGTTTTTTTTTTCTCCACAGGGAGCAATGCAAGGAACGATACCATACTTGGGGACTTTTCTAACGGACCTAACCATGTTGGATACGGCACTGCCTGACTTAGTAGAGGTAAAAAAAAAAGACACCTGCTGAATGTGTGTGTGTGTGTGTGTGTGTGTGTGTGTGTGTTTTGATATTTGAGAGCATGTGTCTGCGAGTTTACACACCTCTGCAGATCTGAGAGCTTGTCTGTGTAACCGCTGTCAGAAACTGGGGCGTAAGTTTCCATGAGTGCGTGAGGAATTTTGTCAGGTCCATTTTTGGAGTGGTCCACCTAATGCTGTTTGTCTAAGCAGCCACTGGTATGTGATGTCCAGGGTCTGACAGCGTTCTCTTTGTGTCCTTCCGCAGGGTGGTCTGATCAACTTTGAGAAGAGACGCAGGGTAAGTGTAGCTTCAAACGACCTCCGACAGACGTCTGACATGATTACGCAGTGACAATTATCACATGATATGCTCGGCTGATTGACAAAACACATCTAACGTCTGTGACTTTCTCTCCGTCCCGTGCAGGAGTTTGAGGTGATAGCCCAGATCAAGCTGCTGCAGTCGGCCTGTAACAGCTACTGTCTGACTCCGGAGGCGACTTTCCTTCGCTGGTTTAAGAGCCAAATTCAACTCAGCGAGGAGGAAAGGTACTGATGCTTTACTTAGAATACCTTCTTTCCTGGTTGCACCGTTATCCATTTAGATAACAAGTGAATTAGTGCATGAGGTCATGGTCTGTTGGACCTATTGTTAAAAACAAACACAATAGAAGCTTCTTCCTGCTGTTCTTCTGTCACGTCTTCACTCCCTACTGATCTATTGTGTCGTACGTCTCTTATACTTTCTCTTTAATTCTCTCTTGGTTCTCTAAACCAGCAGGCACATGATTTGTTCTATTTTTTTATGATGGATGTTTAACGTTTATTATCTCTGTTCTCTATTGCAGCTATGCCTTGTCATGTGAGATCGAAGGTCTTGGTGACAGCAGTCCAACCTCACCCAAACCTCGGAAAAGCATGGTGAAGAGACTCAGCTTGTGAGTACATCCAGACAATAGATGCTAATAATATGGAGGAGGGTTAAATGAAATCAAGTGTATAATGCGTTTCTTTAGCATGTGACATTAGAGACTTGTTATATTCAAGGATTACTGTGACCTATTTATGTCATTATCTAATAACTTGACTTCCTCTTCCTCTCAGGCTGTTTCTTGGAACAGACAGTAATGCAGCCAGTTCTCCGGTCAGAGAGATGCCACGCTCGCCTCCTACTGGCAGCTCAGGGGAGAGCATGGACTCCGTCAGCGTGTCCTCCAGTGACTCCAGCAGCCCGTCAGACAGCGAGGGCCTCACCCCGACACACACCTCCGACTCCCAGCAGAACAAGGTGGCTTATTACACTGACACTCAAGAAAATGTGTTGGGCATATCAAGGGACTGTATGAAAATTACATGCGTGGGTGGAGGCAGGCTGAACTTGAAGTTTTACTTTTTAAAAATGAAGGCATTCTCCGGTGTTACACTCTCTCCTTTAATAAGAGGAAAAAGCAGAACACCCTGCTCAAATAACAAAAAATATTTTTTGAATTAGTGCAATTAACTCTAATTAAGATGTTGTACAGTTAAATACGTTATATGGTAATGGAACAACAACATTTACATAGCCACAAAATTGCATAACACAAGTGAAATTAGCAGTTGCCAAAATAATAGAAAACATAAATTACAAAATTATGCATCCTGTTTACCGAATCGTGTCCAGCCGTTCCTTCTTTTAAGACATTTAACATTTTTCACACGTTTGACTTGACTGTAGTTCTGCTTTCTGTGCACAGTAGAGTAAATTCTGAAGCTGCATGAGTCTGATAACATTTGCACAGAAATGTTCAAACAGCTGACATATTCTCCTGCTAAGCTAATCAGTGATTTTAAAAACAAAGCCCTGACGTGTCAGAACTTGACAAAACGCACATTTAATTAGCACACGAAAACTAACGATGGAAACATTTAAATCTTTTAAAAACAACAAATCTTATTAGAAAGATAAAATGAAGTCACTCTCAGATGAGAAACACGTTCCCGGAGTTTTTCTTCTGCCGCCTAATGATTTTCACGCAGTCCATTAGTGAGAAATGCTGTTATCTGAGGATTTAGTTCCGTTTATCTCGTTTGAGCCTTGCAGATGTCACCTCGTTATAGAACTTCCTCCCTCCCTCGCCTCAAATAGCTGCAAATTAATCATCAGATCATGATTCAGTGAATTTGTGGAATAATAGGATCCAGTTCTGGTTTCATGTATCTGTATTTAACTTGTGTTTAAACGTTTCCGCAGCTATCAGAATCCTCGTCTTGTACTTCACTCCACTCCATGGACACCAGCTCGTCGACAGCCAGTGTCTCCATGACTCCTGCATCTCCCTCACTCCCCGGGCCCCCTTGCACCCACAGACGCTGTGTCTCCCTCACACCTTTGACCCCCACCTCCCCGAGCCAAACCCCAGCATATAACACCCAGGCCCAAGATGCGTGCATCATAAGAGTCAGTCTGGAGCAGGGAAACGGGAATCTCTACAAGAGCATACTGGTAAATAAATAAGAGTGTTTGTGTCCCTGCATGAGTGAAACGTTCTACATTTTGTACATAATATGTGCTAAACCTTGCATTAATTATTTATTCTATTCCCCAAATAGTTAACCAATCAAGACAAGACTCCAGCTGTAGTTTCTAGAGCCATGGCGAAGCACAACCTGGAGGTAGAGCCAGAGGAAGGATACGAGCTGGTACAAGTCATCTCTGAGGACAGAGGTAAGAATCGTGACTGTACTTTTAAGCTGTGCCTCATTAATGTTTTTTTTCCCTCTGGGGTTCTTGTTAAAACTTGTGCTAATGTGCTTTGAATAATATCTTTCACAGACGTATACTCAGATATTTATAGTCAACACTGGAAGCAGAAGCTATTGCTGCAGTTACTACAGAAAAACAGTGTCGAAACACTTTTATGTATTTGCAATTCAGCATTTTAATTATTGCCGTTTTTTTCCCCGCTGATCAGCTGTTTTCCAAACTTAATTAAGCACAACAACTCTTGTATCGCTGACATAAAGTATAATAGCATTTAAAGCAGGAGTTTAAACCGTACTCATAATTTCTGCTTTTCCTCCCTCCTTTCAGAACTGGTGATCCCAGACAACGCCAACGTCTTCTACGCCATGAACACCTCAGCTAATTTTGACTTCCTGCTGCGGGAGCGAGGCTCGTCGGGTCGGACAGTCCAGCTGCGAAGCCGGTGTAGCTCCACGCTTCCTCGTACCCAGCACCGTTCAAGCCTGTCGCTTAGACTCAGCAAGGTCACACTGTGACCCTGGACTGCGGGGACCCAGCTGTTAGCCCTCACACCACTAATTCAGAACAATACCGGGCATGGACTTGGATGTGAAATGATGAAGAGGCTGGATGGATAAATGGATGAGGACCTCTGGTGGGACTGCTAGAGACTCTTTTAGGAGCTCCCCTTTGACTCTTTATCTCACCAGTTGAGTCTCATCCTGAACTATGCCACCCTTTCTTGCCCTTCTCGCCTTCTTTGCCCAGCCTTAATACGGAACACGGATGTGTAGCGTGACTGCTGTGCCAGTAGGACTTGACTTTTGACTGGTGACGCCTGTGACAGAGTGAAACAGCGACCCCAAGTGGCATCCACTCTTTACAGCAACAGGTTTTTGCACATGTTATGGGAGCAGCCAAACTCCTGACCTCCAACAGTATTCTGATATTATAAATGAACTTCTTTTTTTGTCCTGTGATGTCTGTGTAGCTGAATATTTGCTTTTCTGCTAATAGAAGTGTGATGAATGCAGAAAGAGAAGATTGACGGTGGAATGGAAGGAGAAGCGGACCGAGTGTCAAGTCCTGTTGCCTTTTTAATCGATGAATGAATGGACCTCTGACGGCATCCTGAATGATATTGATTCATTAATTGACAGGAGCTGTGACGTCATTATTTCCCCTCGTCAGGCACACTTATCTCCCGTGTCCACCTCGTGCACAGTGTGCACCGCGTGTTCAAGCCCCTCTCATGTTATGAGCTGTGTGACGAATGCAGCGTTACGTGCATTCTGATTGGTTCCATTACTTGGTTTTAACAAGTCCTTGGCGAATATTAAAAAATGGCCTTACCTGCCCTATCTTTAGGGTGTAGAGATGAAATGAAATGTGCTGCTTTCTAATGCAGGAAGACATGCCCTCACATCTTCAGTTTGACAAAGAAAAAGAAGAGAAGAGATAAGAACAGAGAGGAAGGAGGGATGTGACTTCCTGAAATGGAAAACACCATGAGAAGTGTCTCAAACTGATGCATACTTGTACCTCTTTGCCCTTCATTATATGAACTATAGAGTTGCACTTGTCAGTTGGTAGGAGATGCCAATGGGATGTGAATACAGAAGAACGAGAGAAGCCGCTCTGTAAGTGGTTTTCTCCTCTCTTCGCTAAATGAATTACTATTTTTTTGTTTGTAATTGTTGCTTTTTTATATGTTTTTGTAACAAAATTCAGGCCAGAAATGTACGCCAGACTGAAGAGCGATGGAGGACCTTTAAAAGTAAATGTTAACAAATCCATGAGTGTCATAAAAAGAAAAGAAAAGCCGGTGCCAGATTTTTTAATTTTATTTACTGTGACACATTTGGAAATCTTTACTGACGCGACACTTCACTACACACACACACACACACACACACAAAAGGCAAACACCTCTTCGCACGGTAAACACACCAGTCTGTCTCGTGGAAACACTCCTCATTTCTAGCACCAGTTTCTCAGCAACACTTATCACCTGTCACATAAAAGCCACACATTTGCAGATAAACACTCACGGAGTTATTTTGTTGTTGTTGTTTTAGTTATAGTCCACTCTTGCAGGTCTGTTGTGCTGCGATCCAATGTTTGTGCAACCAGTTAATGTCCCTTGCTTAACATTACATCCTCCCCTGGGTGAACTGGTTCACTGTTGGACAGGTGTCAATGGCCCGATCATTTATCTCCACGCAGCACTTCACTTTGAAATGTTCTCATTAAATCACCCTCAGTTCCTGTGTTCTTCACTGCCAAAGACTCTTCCTCTACCTGAATAAATAAATTATTATCATTATTATTACCACGAGTGTCCTGTGTTACTTCTAAACACCCTGAAACCGCAATAAGTTTCACCGAGTTAGTGCAAACTTTCTGTTTTAAAGCACATCTGCCATCTGTCTGACTGCACAAACAGCTGTGCATCACTTTTCGTCCGACTGCTTTGTATAGATGCAGGCAGCTCTGCATCTATTACCCTTGGCGGCGGACAGCATGATGGACAACATGTCTGCTCCTGTTAGGATTGACATTATCAATGAAAAAGGACCAGAGGCTGTTCTGGATAGAGCCCAAGTTATTTTGCTGAGTGGAAGACATTTCTGCTGACTTGAACGCAGCAGTCATGACCTTCGTTTCCTGAGAACGGTGCTGCGCTGGTCAAACACTTTCCCACAAATTCAAAGACAAACACGTATTTTTGTCATTCACGGGAATTCATTTCAAAAATGAAAACAGACTTTCATCCTTGTTCGACTCAACAAAACACACGAAACTGTTCTTAAGAGTACGTTGAAATGTATCCACTTAAGAAGCCAACCGCTAATCCAAAAGAAAGCAAGTACATTATTGAGCTGGGTTACAGTATTTTTATATATTTAGGCATATTAAATGAGTTTGCTTCAAGACATACAACAAACAAGCAGAGCAACTTAATGCCAATGGGAAAAGTACAAAATACTGTTTACAGCAAAGAGAAGCAACAGAACGTGGAAGAAAGAGAAAAACTAACTGGGGGATGAAATCTAAAATCTATTTGGGGATAAAATCTGGTCTTAAGTAGTCATTAAGGTCAGTGTTGTGTTTTGGCATGAGCTGGTTGTGGTTTAAGGTAAACATAAGTTCCCATGCAACTCAATCCAATATCCTAATTAAGTGATTCCCAGTGTGGTGGTCAGCTCCTACCAATGAGTCCCAGGATAAATCAGAAGGGACAAAAGGTGATTAAAGTAGTAACCAATTAAAAACAAATATTTGAGTTAATCAAAATTATGTTTTTCTAACCTTTCTTTAATTTTTGCAAAATTTTTGTAAAGCACTGGAATGTTTCACCTCTTGATGCCTCTAATATCCTTCAAATCAAACCATTTAAGTCCTCATTAGGAACATAACCTGCAATAAGAAAACATTTATCCATTTTAGAAGGTCAGGAGCAAAAAAAAAAGGTTCAGAGTTTCTGTCTTATTTGACAAAAACAAGTGGTTGTGTGCGCACAGCTCAGGCCTGTGTGTACCTAAAAGCCTCTGCAGCTCAAACTAGAGATAAATACTGTATATTTATTCACATAGTCAGTGTGGAAATTATTCCACAAATATGATCCTCTCGACCAGACATAACACTGTACTGTACTGTTGCAGAGTGGAACAGTGTCTGGATATTGAGTTGTGGTAATGAAAACATCGGGGCCTCACTGTCAAGGATAGTTTTACACTTTCTGTTTCATTGTTGTTGGTATGCAAAAGGTGCAGTGAGGCCTTTATAGCAGCTAAATTGCTTTTTGATTGAATTTGATTTCATAACAGCTGCATTATGTACTCATAAAAACAACAACAACAGTCTGAACTCGATGAGCTTCATCTACTTTGTGAGTGACCGGAGAAGACATACAGTATACAAATGAAGTCCTCTCACCTCATGGACAAAAACACGAAAAGAAAAGAGAAAGACATTGTCCAACATTAAGGACATAAGCACATGAGAAGCCACCATAGACTGCAAATAAGGCAGCAGAAAAAACATGAGGGCAAAAATATGATCTGCTCGACTGGTAATCAGAAACAAAAAGCAAGATATTAACTCAGCAGGAATGCCGGGTAGCCTCAAATAAATATGCATCATAATACTGAAGGAAATGTTCCCTACCACTAAATGTTCCTAACCAATGTGCAGTCCCTGAATGCTGGAGACAGCATTTTATTCAAGGTTCAAAGTTCATCTGACACGCTGGAGAATCCTTCAATGATTAAGCAGCAAGATATTATGGACGTGTGTGCGATATAAGTGTTTTCCTTCCAGCCACCCTGCTTTGTGATATCAGCCTGGTCCCTGGCTGGAAATATTTAGTACAAACCTCTTTTTCTGGGCTAATCATACATCATATTAGTGGATGATTACTAGCTGCTATCAGAGCAGTGTAAGTACTTTTGTACTCAGACGTCCGGTGAGACATGCAGCCTGTACTTCCAGTACAGTCCATCCATACGGAAAATGTGTATTATTCATGCATTGTTTTCAATTCTTTAAATCTTCATGTGTGGAAGAGAGACTTTGCACTTGATAAAGTGAAACTGTTCTCACATTAGGAGTACAATGCTTTGCAAAAATGCGTACAGCATGTTTAGTATCCTGAAACTGATCAAGGACAAAAGATTTATCAAAAGATTATAAATTATTCTTGTTATTAAATATTTAAAATGACAAAACATTTGGAGAAGAACAAAGATGTTTTAACTAAAACTTGCGAAATGACTGTTTTACCCAGAAACCTTTGATATACTTTGTGTTCATGCTTCCTCTCTTTTCATCTCTTTATCAAAGAAAGCGCCACAATCTTTTTTCTTCCCTCCTCGAAGCCCTTTTCACTCGGTTATGGTTAAACTCAAACAAATTGGCATCTGATCGTAACACGCAGGCCTGTATGTGTTTCTCTCAGGCTAAATATTCTCAGCGCTACGATCCTCTAGCAGCTGTTTGATTCGGGAGCCTTGTTGTAAAGTCTTCTGTTGTCGAGACCCAGCCCATCCTCACTCCTTTGATACTTGTCGACATAAAAAGTGTTTTTGTGCTCGGGGCTGTGTGAAAGTCAGCGCGTTTCGAGTGTGGCGGGCTGGTGGTAGTGTTTGATGCAGCAAGGTCAGGCTGCGCTGACTTTGGTGTACTCAGGGAGATGTGCCACTGCAGCTGCTTTTAATCTGTAAGAGTGGGACGCCAGATTGTTTATGGAGTCCATTGAAAAAGGGAGCTGGCACAAGTGTGTGTGTGTGTTTTAAGTGAACACACACACACACACACACACACAGAACTCAACATGATGGCAGGCAGTGCGGGGAGGCTGGGACAAACCTGAGTCCTCTTACTGGTTTAATTAAAAAACATTATTTGAACCTTTTTTTGGCACAGATGATAACAAGCCTGTCCCAATGCACAGTTCCACTGAGGGGGGAAAAAACCACACCAGGCAATTAAAGACTAATTTACTCATCAGCCAATTATTCACCCAAGCCTTTCTTGGATCTGTCTTGTGCAGTCCTGTGAGGCCTTTCACTTCAGGCGGGTCATTATTCACCGAGTGCCAGGACTGCCAGGACTGGAAAATCAGGGAGTGAATGAGACACGCAACATTGATTTCCAGAGAAAAAGCTCTCCTGCTGCAGATTAGAGCAGATCTTTACCGTGACACCTGGACGGGAGGGAATATCTTTCAAAAGAGGGAAGGAGTCGTGTTAATTATCAATTTCTGATTATGTTTTATTAACTTCTTATTCTCTTTTATTCTTGGGGGGGGGGAAGGACACAATCTTTAAAAACTAAAAATTAGTCAGTATTATAAACAGTGGGTAACAATGTGTGATGACAAAAATGATACCCACAGATGATTTACACCAGAAATGCAAACATTTGAGAGACAAATACAAAATCTTTTCATTTGTCTACTTAAAGCTGTTCGGTCATAGTTTTTTCCTTTTTCTTTTTTAAATCAGCCCACAACACAAACTCACTCTTTGCTGTGTTGCTTAGTTATACTCCTCCACAAATGATACACTTCAACAGTCTGACAAAAACAAAAACAAACAACACCCACATCTTGGTAATGTATGCTATTCAAACTCTCTTGCTGCATTTTTGAATCCAAATATGATATGATGAAACATAAGCGTTTAGCAAGCTGACAAATTTACATTTAATTTGTATCCAAATGTTTTGTGCTGTGGGAGGGAGAAATAAACAGACTTGTCACACAGACGAATGAAAAGTTAACAAAAGAACTTAAATTTGAACATTTCTGCTTTGGTTAAGAAGATACCAACATAAACAGCAGGTACACTTGAGTAAAGCGCTAAAAAGAGTTACACTTTGGTTCATATGTACATGAGAAAACCTGAAAATCCTGACTTCTCTTAAAAAAACAAAACAATCTCCGTTTTGTTTTTTTAAGTGGAGATGCACACTGGTTTGTTGAGTGTTGCATCTTTAAGATGCTTTCTACTTCCCCTCACGTCTGGTTGTGAAACAGACCATTAAGTGAGCGAATGAAGGGATTTTGTCACGATGGAGTGCAGCGAATCTTAAAAAACAGGCAGTGAAAAGGAAGGATTACAATTTATTGTCTGAGTCAGCCCAAAGTTACTAGAACAGGACAGCCAGCTGTTATGATCTTGCACCAGTTAGTTTTGTATACTCATTTACAACACTGTCACAAGAAAACGACGACACATGAAGCGGAACTGGACAACTGAAACTGTATATTGGTTAGTGATATTTCCCTAAGTTATCAGCGCAAAACAAAAAGAAATAAAACAAAAACAAGTTTGAGGCTGTTTTCAAAAACCACAACAGCAGCTAAAAAAGGTACTATACCACCGTTACACTCAATTCTGTGTAGTAAAACCAATAGTGTTAACAAGAAGTTATGCCCCAAATATGTAAAAATACTTCACTATTATATGGACTGTGTATGCACAGACATACAAACGTTATAGGCAGTTCTTGTAAAGACCGTAAACCAGAGGAAAGAGTCATGAAGAGGGATATTCTTCCACGCACACAGCCTATTTTTACCTGCAGCACAGGATAGTAGTGGAATAGCATTGTCATCACGTCAGATGTTAAAGGTTAAGCCGCTCTGAGGAGCTTGCTACTGCTAAAGCCGCGAAACAACTAAAGAAGCATTAGGGCCTTATATTGTGACAAAACATCTGTTCCTGTGCTTATCTGTAGAAAAGATGGGAATGATTTTCCAGTCATCAGAATGTGAAACTCAGTCATTAAACTGAGAAAAATGTATTTTGCCAACAATCATAAAATACTTGATGCCAAAGTAATGTTTTAATTCACTTCTCAAATTGACTATATTGCCCCTCGAGATGGAGTGCGTATGAGTCAGACGGCAGTCAGACAGCATTAAAGAAATGAAGGGATAAAAACAGACCGGAGTTCGAAAACCGAGGCCTGTTTAATTTTAGTGTTGCTTCTCTGTTCCAGACGCCGAGGGAAACAGGAAGTTCGCTGACAGCTGTGACACCTACTGGCGTGAGACATAAACACAATGATCAAGACTAAAACTAAGCGGACAGCGCTAAGAGACTCTCAGATGTTCCATTAAATGAAGGAGCTAGAGGTATTTTCTTTTTGAGGCTCTTGAACGTTTTTTTTTTTTCCCCCCAAACACAGCTAATCTCACTCAGCTGCAGAGAAGAAAACCAGAGAGAAGATGTTAAGAGGAAACAGCTCATGGGATCATAGTCTAGTTTATTACTTGTTTAAAATTAAATGATAACAAAAAAAAAAGCTGAATAGCTGTTAGCCGTCTTCAGAAAGCTTTGCTCAAAATGATCTGAGGAGATTTAGATGACAAAACGAAACGAAAAAAAAAAGACAAACAAATGTAGAACACACTGACCCTAATGTCTAAAAGAGGGTTACCTGAGCAAAATGTTCAGTACAGCGAAAAACTAAATGAAACACGCAAAACTCAAAATTCATCTCCATGTATGTACGGTATGTGTCAGGTACATACATGATGGGCGGGGGGGGAGGGCAGGATATTTAGAAACACCTTTCAATATAATGCAGTCCAATGCAACACAACCAACCACTACAAAATATAGTTAAAATCAACCCCTAATATCAGGATTTGTTGTACGGCTGGATTGCATTCTGTGTAGAGAACGTTGTTACAAACCTGTTTGCTATTTTAATATATGATTAGAAAACCTAAATATTCGCTAACGCACGTCAGAAGCACTTCAGAGAGTCCTCTAAAGTGTTTCCCATGCTGCACCATTATCCAATTTTAACTTGGTTACACACAAACTCGATGAGTAGGCTGGAAAATTGACAGAAATTTCCCACGTGGACCACCAACTTAATTGACCTACATGATTATTTATCAGTTTGTTGTTCGGTTAAACCTCCTCATGATTTGAAGTCTCTTTTCCTGTGGGCACTGTCCGTGTTATTGCACAGTATAGGAGTTTACCTGCTGCTCACACGTGGCAGCTGTACTGTTGAACTGACTGCTTTAAAAAAACAACAACAAAAAAAAGGATAAATGCAGTTTGTGACTTGTGTGAAGTCTTTCACACTCACGCACTTCTGATGTTTACGAACACACTTTCTTCCCTCCGTGTTGTGTCGAGCCATGGTTCATTAAAAAAGGCACCCCGAAAATGAAGCACCGCAGTGTGTTAAGCGTTACGCCGCCTGGAAACTGCGGCAAGGTGAGGGATGGTTTAGATGACTCTTGGACACGGAGAAATTAAGCTTTAAGTGGGGCAGGAAAACTGGTGATAATGATGGTCCTGGTTGTGATGGGTCAGGCGTGCTGTACTACCAACTCCTGTCCTATGAAACGGCGCAGGCGCTCCAGATACTGACTGTACAATTCAATGTCGTTGTGTCCCGCTCCCTCCACCCAGAGAGGCTCCACAGCCTTGGGGCAGCGCTCGAACAGAGCCAGGCCGTGGGAGAAGTCGATCACCTCGTCCTCTGTCCCGTGGATGATGAGCACCGGGGATGTGATTTTGGACACTTTCTCTATGCTAAAAAAAAGGGGGAAAGAGAAAAAGACTGTAAATAAACTGATTATTTATTTACCCACTGCTATAAAAGATCATAAAACAGATTGCATAGATCAGGTCAAGAGTGACGTACAGATGGAATCATAAAAGGCTGGCTCTGTGGATCAGGTCATAAAAAAGTGACATCATGGTTGGTCAGTGTACTGGACTTAAATATCTTAATGGATCAGGGAAGCTTTATTTTTGTCTGGACTGCTACAGGAAATTGTTATTGGCTATGAAACATGTTTATTGCTTTGAAGCTAAATGCAATATTTTCCTGTCATTATTTTTATTTAGCAAAAACAGAACAAAGTGTGCCATCAGTGACTAATAAATAATGGAGCATCTCCAGAGATGGACCCTCATCAAATGAGAAATAACAAACTAAACTTTTTTGCAAGATAGTCAGAGCTGCAAAAGTTTTCATTCTTCTTCAAAGTATAATCACGTCATTTCATGAACATTGGGTTAATACACAAATAATTCATTCTGCCACCACATACTATACTGTATTAATATAACATAATTTAAATTCTTTGAGCGTTGGAGGAGGTGTAGGAGTATTACCACAGTGCAAAAAATGTATAAAGAAAAAATATAATTTACAAAATTTGTTTTCTGAAAAAGTTAGTGTGGTTTTAATTACAGAACCTTTATTTCCACTCTGAATGGTAACGTGTATTTCATATGTGGGTTGAATTGGAAATTTGGACATAAAACTTACAAACAAAGTATAGATATCAGTTCAAGAGGATATACAAGTGGTACATATTTGTTGAACACACGAATTAGGAAAACGATTATTGAATATTACCGTAGATTATATACGTTTATTTATCCCACAACGGGGAAATTCCACTTGTTACAGCAGCCAAAAGAAAAAAGTGTAATATACCACTCCAGAACGTAGAAAGAAGTAAACAGGGGAAAAAAACAACCCAGAGTATCAGTTGGCCTCTACAATACCAAAAAAACAGCAATCACAACACGAGTGTACAGATGTTCACAACAACAGTATAAGGTGAGAAAATTTCAATAGGGACTGATATAAAAAATATTGCCATGTAATCGAAAGGAAATATAAAATACAGATTTTAAACTATTGACATGATCAGGTGAATATTGATCAAAGGAAAGTGACCCATCATATAAATAATATTACACAAGTAAGTGACCATGGTATATAATGAACTGCAAGGTATAAATGAATACATACTGTAGGTATGTATCATTTATACCTTGCATATGTGCCTGTAGGTATGTAGTTATAGAACATTTGTGTACCAGGAGACAGTCTATAACTTATATAATATAATAAGTAGAGAGAGAAGTTGTAGAAATAAATAAGTGTATACTCCTTCCTGCTGCTTTTTGAACATCCATTCATTATCTGGAGCCGCTTATCTTCATCAGGGTCATGGTGGGGCTGGAGCCTATCCCAGCTGACTTTGGGTGAGAGGCAGGGTACACCCTGGACAAGTCGCCAGGCTCATCCACACGGCACATAGAAACTAAAAACAAAACATTCACAGGTCAGGGCCGGCCCTAGGCTTTAGTGGCCCTAAGTAGTTTTGGCCACAAACACTCCTACTGCCTTCAACAAACTGCAAATAGAGATGGACAAATGAATTAACATAAAATAAAATCTCTCGTTGTATTTGAGGGCTGACACGTAGCTACACAAATTGTTCACAGACCGGGTGATTATACACTAATGAAAAACATTACTTATGAATTTCATATTCCATTCCTGCCAATATTACTCTTAAATCTTACACACTCGACCTTTAACCCATTTAATCCCAAATTTTTCTCAGACACAGAAAAATATCCAAATCATCTGTCATTAGTATCCCTTTGAAAAATCCATCATAATTTTTAGAATTTTCATGGAAAGGTGTGTGAAAAAAAGTGTGTTTTTTGATCGGTCACAATTGTGACAGGTGGGGTACTGTGTTGTAAACAAACCATTGGACAGACTGAATATCGGTCTATTTGACCTGTGCACTGAGTGTGTTTGTGTGTGTGTATACATCCTTATATCAAAAGGACTAGGTTTTATCCCTTAAAAGTTCCAGCATTGCCTCTAACGCTCTCTTATTGTTAGTGTGAATATTTTACATATAAGCCTTATACATGCTTATATATATTATTACTCGATATCATAGTCCTTGGCAAAACACGGTCTCGTTTCACTGTGTACTGTGTATATTGTTGAAATGACCAAACCCTACCTTGAACCTTGAACCTTGAAAGCCTTCAGCCTCACTGATTCCCAGCAGGTATTATCTTTGTTGACAACATTGTTATTTTCAGGTGAGTATACACTAATAACTACTAATATTCCATCTGAAATATGGTTTAAATCTTACACACTCGACCTTTAAACTGAGCGTCAGTCTAGAAATAGGAAGATTATATTCTATATTATTATATCGCACACCACTGTACTGTGTTAGGTTGAAATGAACAATAACCCTGCTTTCAACCTTGAAAAGCCTTCAGCCTCATTCATCCCATCAGGTTTATCTTTGTTGACAACAATTGTTATTTTCAGGTGAGTATACACAATAACTACTAATATTCCATTCCTGCAAATAGATACGCTTAAATCTTACCTACTCGACCTTTAAACTGGAAAGTCAGTCTAGAAATAGGAGAGATTATTGTTATATTTTTATCAGCACCACTGTACTGTGTATATGGTTGAAATGACATAAACCCCGCCTTGAACCTTGAACCTTGAACCTTGAAAGGCTTCAGCCTCACTGATTCCCAGCAGGTATTATTCATCTTTGTTGACAACATTGATTAATCAATCATTCTATTCACCAACACTAATGAGGTGTGATGACGCCGCGTCAGTTCAGACACGTCACCTCTGATAACAAGTTTCCCTTAATTGTCCGATGGAAACTGGCTGCGTCACTTCCTGTCAGCTGTCGCTTCCGGATGCGGTGAAACGGCGGAGGGTCGGGACACACACACACCAAAACACACACAGAGAGACCCACACAGCAACAGCAACGTATGTGGATCAATTTAAATGGCAAACGACATCCGTAAAAGTCCGAGGACACGCGGCGACGTCCACAATGTATCCAAGGAGACACAGACACGCGTCGTGGACTGTCCGTGTTTATGTCTTCTCGCTAGCTTGAAGCCAGCTCCGCGTTAGCTGCTACGGCGCAGACCGACAGGACAGACAGACAGACAGACAGACAGACAGACAGACAGGCTGTCTTCTTGTCTCTTCTTGTCTCTTCTTGTGTCGGGTGAAGTATGACTTCTCCTTACCGCTCCTCTTGATTTAAAACACTCCCTTTTTTTTTAAAATACCGACAGGGGGGAACCGTGTTTGTTTTATAGCGTGAACACGGCGTTTGTTTGAGGTCAGGGTTGTCTTCTCAGTTTCTTCACTGTCAGGAGACAAACTGAAGTTATCCTGGAGTCAACCTGGACAAAATGGATGAGATGTGGACTACGGAAAACACAGCAGCTACGTCGTAAATAACTCTCTCTCCTGTCAGCCGCTACCTTTTTTTATTTCCTTCTGCTGACAGGCACTTCACACAACAGTCCTGTGTTTGAGTTTGGACTCAAGTGGGGGAAGGAGTGAGTGAGTGTGGTGTGTGGTGTGTGTGTTTTGTTTTTATTCGCACCAGACTCTATTTGACTTCTAAAGTTCAACAGGTAGGTCTACACTTGTTGTCATACATATTATATGTATCTATGTGTGTGTTGTTTGAACTTTGCGGCCCCCCCTTCAGTAATTACTTCCCAATTGGCTTGTCTGTTATGTTAATTATTAACTCTTAAAGTGTGTTTTTAGTTAAAGAGTTATTGTCTTTATGGTTCACCAGAGCCTGTGTGATTTGCTTATTTACGCCGTGTGTTCGTTTTAGTGTGCAAACAATTAAGCAACCATAAATGAACTATTTATTTGCTTTATTTCTCGTCTTTTGTTTCAAGAAAAAACACAATTTTCTGTCAAAAATGCCAAAATCTATCAGGAAAATTCAATAACGTACACGCCGTGCTGTATGTCTAATATAATAATAATCTTTATGCAAATAGAAACATTTCTATCATGCCATACTTTGTAATAAGCATCTCATTGTGTGAACACTGGGATGAGTGTGATTTCAACGGCACAGTGTCCTCTTGTCGTCCTCCAGCGTAGTGAAGGATGAATGGCCTCTCTCTCAGCGAGCTCTGCTGCCTGTTCTGCTGCCCACCATGCCCGGGCCGCATCGCAGCCAAGCTCGCCTTCCTGCCGCTTAGGCCCACGTACGCCTTTCTTCCAGACCCAGAGCAGTCCCTGGTGCGCTAGGGGCAACGGGGACGTCTAACTTGCGGGTCCGGGCACGCGAGCGTTTCCGGGGCTATAGAGGGAGATGGAACTCCACCTGACGGAGCGAGCGGAGTTTCAGTACTCGCGAGGAGCTGGATATGACAGAGGTGTTCCTCACTCGATCCAGCGAGGAAACCGAGTCGGCTGCATGTACATTCGCTGCGTACCTAATGCCAGGTGGGTGTTTTAAAAGTTTAGCTACTCTTTCTGCCAACTTCTGATTGACTGACTGACTTTTTTTTTTATACATCTATGTTATAAACCACGGGGCCTGACCTTTCTTATTCATTTTATGACAGTGTGTCACGCTTCCAGTTTTCCACTCCCTGCTTTAATGTCCGTCTACTTCCACTCACACCCAGGTCTACATCCTCGACTTGTTTCCCTGTTGACTCAGCTGACGCTGAAGATTTTCTCTTCCTGCTTTTCCGTGTATAGCTGCCATTTTAACCGTTTCCTTTATTGTTCAGAAGTCTTTCCGTTCGTATCGTTCTCTTTTGTTCCTGTGGGGTTTCTAGGAATTTGAATGTTCAGTTTGGACTGCACTCGTTATTCTGGTTGTGATAACGTCGTAATAATAAAGAAGGATCACGCTCAGCGACGGGATATCAGTTCTCACTTTGTTTCTGTGTCATCACATCACTGAATTCACTTAGCAGGGATTGGTTGTTTTGTGAGAAATGATTGTATCATTTCCCCTAAGCGAACTTATATTTAATGTCCTGAGGTTTAAAAGTTTAGTTTATACTCACTCGCACTGTGCCGCTGCTGATTAATTTACCAAATCAATAAAAAGACATGGACAGGCTTGTGTTCAGTCTGTTGTATCTTGTATTAATGTCTATATAGTATTACCCTAGAATGAATCCAAACTAGACCTGATATGCACAGTCATTGTTATGAGTGGAGAGGCCACGAGCAAAGCCCGGGCTATATGGGTTCACTAAACAAAACCACTGAGGGAGCATCTCAAAACCAGTCAGTGTGTAGAGAAAGTATCCGATTTCCTCAGGGAGCACACACTGCATGCATGAATAAAAGGCAAGGCTAGAGTACCAAGCTTTTATAGTCGATACCCTGCTTCTCAGGTTGTACAAAATGTCTAGAAGTAAGAGTCCTTCTGCACGAGTCCATCGTGGTAAACCAATCCTCCAACCTACAGCCCTTCTAGACAAGACTTATTGGCATAGGAGTCCAGTAGCGTCACTCTGTTTATGTTAACAACAGGTTTCTTATGGTTTGATTCAGTGTAGAGTTCCAGGTCGGGTTCGTGGATGGAGAATGTGATAAACTTTCCAGTGTCTACGCATATACTATAGCATGTGCTCTCGACGATAGATGTTAATTATTCTTTGTTTGGTTTACTGTGGTGTTTTCTAGCCATCGTAGATCTGTAGAAAAGAATCACTATGTTAAATAATGTAAGGATACTGCTGTTTATTTAATGAGGTATTAATGTATTATAGTATATTAAAAAAGCTAAAGGTTACAGCTAAACCTAATGTTATTGTATTAGTGGATCCGTCTTCTCCAGTCTCCATTGTCCTTGGGCAAGAAACTAAACCCAAATTGCTCCTGAAGGCTCTGCCATCAGTTGTGATTAGTTACTTTCCGATGATCAGTTGGCCCCTTGTATGGCAGCCTCTGCCACCAGTGTACAAATTGTGACATGTAATGTATTGCACTTTGAGCGACTAGAAAGACGCAGGTCCATTCAGTATAAAGTACATGTCAGTACTAGAAAGTTTGAATTTGTGCCTGTGAACTATTGGTCCAAATAACTAACCTGTCCTACCCTATGTGCGTCCTTTCAGATTTACAGTGCTCTTCTCCCACGGTAACGCTGTCGACCTGGGCCAGATGAGCAGTTTCTACATCGGCCTTGGCACTCGCATCAACTGCAACATCTTTTCCTATGACTACTCAGGCTACGGTGTCAGCACTGGCAAGCCCACCGAGAAGAACCTCTACGCAGACATTGATGCTGCCTGGCACGCCCTGCGCGCACGGTGTGTCTGATATAATTGGCCATATGTGTCCTTCAAGGGATGATTTATTATACAGTGTTTGCTCTGCTGAGCATAGTGCAGAGTTTAGTTAGGAGCAAATCAAACCATATAAAAAAAAATGTGGACGTATTCAATATGTACTGCTGCTGTGCATGACCTTAAATAGAAGCCAAAAAAAAGGGTGACAAAGTAATTACATTTATTTTTCAGCCAAGAAAAAGATTGTGATGAAGGGTTGAATCAAGGTGGCAGAGGTTGTGATCGGGACAGAGCTGGGGACGAATCAGATCAGAGCAGGCGGGGACAGGTACCGTGGGAATAAAAGAGTTAGATGGATGGATGAAGAGAGGGGAGGCTCGGGGGGAGATGTCTCTCAAGGACGCTGTCGTGTGATAAAGTGTCTTCATGTGAAAGCGGAGCTGCCTTAATTGCACTGTAGCCCGGGAAGACATGACACTGCAGAGTATTGACTAAAGGTTGGTTGAGGTGAATTTACATTTGGGTATTGCTGTCACTCTTCACTCTGGATTGCAGTAGGATGTATAGAATCTGTTTGTTTTCAGAGGAAGTTCTGTACCATGCAGCCAAGTATTTCATGGCACAGCGTCTTAGCTGTTCTATAAGTGTTTCTCGTCTCTTTTGTCTTCATCAGGTATGGCATTAGCCCTGAGAATATTATCCTTTATGGACAGAGCATTGGTCGTACCCACTGTAGACCTGGCGTCACGTACGAGTGTGCTGCCGTCGTTCTTCATTCACCTCTAACATCCGGCATGAGAGTGGCCTTTCCAGATACAAAGAAAACATATTGTTTCGACGCTTTCCCCAAGTAAGTCTCTGCAAAGTGTCGGTTTCTTTTCTCTGCCCTTTTTCAACCAGCCTTTAATATAATATGTTTGACATGTTCCTGTATTTTTCTGTTTAAATACAAACTAAAAATATGTGAATTAAATGTGGCAGGGTAGGATTAAGTTGACATGTTTTGAGATCCAAGAGAAAGAAGTCTGTATTCTCCTCTGTGTCTATCTCTGTCTCCTATGATCTTTAAATAAGGTGTTCATTAAAACATGAAACACCACAGACTATTTTGCGGCCACTTGGCATTTCTGCATAATAACAGATCTTCAAACAGAAGAGTATAATTGCCACTTACACAGGCAAACATCTGCACTGAAAGCGCTCCTCCTATCCGTTTCAAGTCATATTTTGGTCATATTCTTCGTTTCAGTGTCATTTTTATTTTCTTAGATGTGAGTAGGTCGTCCAAATACTTCAGTAATATTTCAGAGCCGCTCACGCCCCAGAAGTTTGCAACGTACAGCGACCATTCTCGTCTTTTCCAACATGACATTCTGCTGTGTTCAGCTGCTGCTCACATTTGTCTCAGGTTATGAGCATCATTCCACATGATAATGTCAGATGTAATGATCCTCATCACATCACATCACATCAATATTACTGACCTTATTATGCTGATAAGATCCAGAGTTAATCAGCCTAGAACTCTCAGAATCAGTAAATAATAATACATGAGGTGTATGGATTGAATCCACTCACGTGTACTTTTGCAGCGGAGTTACATTGTTAGGTCGCAGATTGGGAGCAGAGCTATTTCCTGTCACTATTGAATAGCAAACACTGCTACAGGAAATAAACCTGGGCCAATTCAGAGTAACAGCCTTAAATTATCATTGTCTAAGCGAAACCTGTGGGAGGAGAGTTTTTTTTTCTTGGCTATGTTATTATCTGCTACAGCACATTTGATATGAATAATGATCTCTATCACCTTGCACCTTAAAGTGACCTTGCATGAGTGTCTGTTAGTTATTGGTATGCCGTTACCACAGTGTATGACTTAACAGCCTGTTACTTTCATTTGACCCTTTTTAACATTGAGTCGTAATATCGCAGAAGCAGGGGGCTGCTTGTGTTTTTGGCCTTGTTCGTGTCAGATATTCTTTTCGGCTTCATATTCGTTCTAAACTCCTATCATGAAGAGATTTGGTGCTCGATTGTAATGTGGGTGTTCGCTGGTTGTTACTGTGTGTTTTTTATTTTTAAACCTTGGCCCACTAAACAGTTGACTTGGCCTGGAAAGTAACAACGCACAGTAGTGCTATCATTAGTGAGACTCTATCCCTTCTGTTCTTGTTGTCAGTTTAGTTTCAGTGGCCGAGTGTGACAAAGGTCAATAGCAGCCAACGCCAGCCTTAACAGAGTCTAGTCCCAGATGGTACAAGTGGGTGAAGAGCAGAGGTGGTAGGAAACCAGGGAATGTCTCGCTGTGTGTGTAGTGAGCTGAGAAAGCCTCCAGTGTTCGCCTGTTGTTCAGATTCAGAGTGGGCAGCTGGCATCCCTCCATTGCGTTGTGTGTGTGTGTGGTGTGGTGTGTGTGTGTGTGTGTTGTGTGTGTGTGTGTGTGTGTGTGTGTGTGTGTGTTGTGTGTGTGTTTGTGTGTGTGTGTGTGTGTGTGTGTGTGTGTTTCAGAA